>NC_083770.1:10103107-10178107 GCF_963514075.1 Conger conger
GAGAGAGAGACAATTTTGTTCAATTTCAATCTCTTTTCCACCTCACCCCCTCTCTGTCTCTCTGAGTGTAAGCATACACACACTGAAGCCAGTGAATGTGCCCTATGTTTCTGAGGTGTGTCTGTGCTGCTGGGTTCTGTCTGTACCTAAGGTGTGTCTGTGTTTATGGTGTGTCTGTGCTGCTTGGTTCTGTCTGTACCTGAGGTGTGTCTGTGCCCTGGGTGTGTTTGTGCCGCTGGATTGTGATGTCAGTTACAGACAGATGTGAGATGTCTGTGACAATGACTGAGGCAGCAGGAGGTGCTGAATGCAACTCATTTAACAAATTTACAGCATATATAAGTAAATCCATGACACACATAAATGTGCACACACACGCACGCACACATGCAGGATGTATGGAGCAGAGGTCAGGTATTAGTGAAGGTAATGTCTCAGGTTTCTGTGTCAATCAAAACTGCAGTTTCAGAAAATCAATAGTAACAGAAGAGATGGAATTTCTCATTACTATGTGTGTGTGTGTGTGTGTGTGTGTGTGTGTTTGTGTGTGTGTGTGTGTGCATTCATGCGTATGTGTGTATGTGGGTGTATGCATGCAGGCATGTGTGTGTGTGCTTGTACATGTGCGTATGTGCGTGTGTGTGAGAGAGAGAGAGTCTGCATGCGTCCATGCAGATATGTGTGTGTGTGTGTGTGTGTGTGTGTGTATGTGTGTGTGGATACGTGCATATGTGCAGGCGTGAATGTGCGTGTATGCTTGCAGGTGTTAATGTGTGTTTGTGCATGTAGGTTGTGGGATGTGGGTATGTGTGTGTGTGAATGTGTGTGTGAGTGTGTGTGTTACAGTTTTTTACAATCGTTTTCACACTTGTCTCAATACCATGTCCACTTTTTCAAAACACTTAACACATTCACCATATCATTAGACTATGTGAACTAAACTGTGGATATTTTTGCATTGCTTTCATACTAAAGGCATTCAATCACCACTTCATCCAAAATTCATGAATACTTCTCTCAGTCAATGTTCACTACCAGCAAAAGTTTGTCCAAATACAGCAAGTTTTGCAGACATTTAGATACTCTGTTCAAAACAGTTAACTTTCAGTTCAAAACCCAATAAAATTCTGATCATTGTGGAAGGAAATATGCTGCATTTTGGCAGAAAAATGAAACTATATGCTTGAAATACATAAGACAGATCATTCTGATTTGAGCAGAAAGTTTATTCAGTTTATTCAATTTTTTTGTTTGCAGCCTTGTTTACCATCTGTGCAAAAGTGATCATACTTGCATTGAAATGTGCACGTATATAGGGTAAATATAGATGTAGTTGTTACTGAAGAGATTTTTCCGCTATTACTGCTGTATATGTACTGCTGAAACACCTGGCTGTCATTTCAGTGAACAACCTGCCCAGGTGTTTGTTGTTTGTGCCCCGTTACCACATACACAAAAGGGGCCATCTTTGGATTGGCATTTGAACAGCAAGAACAGTTGTGTCTGATGAAATCAGAGCCACAGTCATTGGTAAATCATGGTCTGTCCCTGAGGGAAGCAGGTTGAGGGTTCAACCAAACTTGCCTAGATCCACAGTGGCTTCAATAGTGAGGATTTTCAGGCAAACCAACAGGTACTATACAGTATTTGCAGCATTCTGACTGAAGGAGTTCAATTGATGTGTATATTACAGCAGTACTGTGATTTGAAAAGTCTCCAGAAAAAGCAGATGTATCAGTGCACATTTGTCTGTGACACACTACAGGACCCAGCGGTTACCTCACACAGTCACACAGGGGAAGGGAAAAAATGTTTATGCCTCAACAGGAGGATACAATAGTCGGGATGGTCATTGTCAACAACAGCATCAGGCTAAGAGAAATATGCAACAACATAATCGCAGACAACAACATATTTCCAAACACTGACAGTGTAAGCACTACAACCATTTCAAGAGTGCTACAGAAACATCAGATCAGGATGAAACGGTTGTACACTGTCCCCTTTGACAGGAACTCTGAGGGTGTCAAGGTACTCAGATACCAATATATGTGAAGGTGTAGGACCACCACCCACATGAAAAGTCACTTCCAGATGCAATGCCGGCTGGGTGTATGGACATAACAGTGGAACACATCCAGGGCTGGAAAAGCCACACAAAGAGATGTTTTCCTCGGTGTATAGAAAGAGATAACATTTGGAGTGATGTTGATGAAAATCTATGGCCAAATGCAGAGGACAGGATGGATGGGCCAGGCCAACAGTAGACTTCTGATACTGATAGGCAGACAATATATGTGCGAATTACTGTATATAGTGAAAATATTGCTTTTTGGTATGTATTTGTTATTGATTGTAATGTATTTTGAGTAATTGATTGTATTGTATTTTTCTTTTCTGAATTACAGTATATTGCACTGTGAGAACAAATGTCAAAATACTGTAAACCCTCTGAAGAATACTGTTGCTTTTGTGATTTGTTTCTTTATCATATATTGTTTTACATTACACAGTAAAAATTGTTATTCTGGGTTTCCAATATAGTAAAACATTCATTAATTTACAGTTTACTGTAAATTTACCACACTCAGTCATGACATCTATTGTGAGAGGCAAACCAACAGATCAGAAGTTTCTTTAGCTGCTTGGCTTGAAATATTTGTGGATGCAAAAATAGAGGAAAGGGAAACACATAATATATGTATTTAGCAATGCTCCAAGTTGTTTGTGTTTTGTAGTTCATTGAACATTGAGTGAAAAAGTAGTCTTATGGGAGAAAGCATGTGCTATAGTTATGGCAGCATGAGTCACTTTTGGGTGAAATATTAAGTGTTTTGGTGGTTGAAGTGCCTTTTGCACCAAAGGTTAACTGATTTGCTCAGGTGTGTGTTTCAAAAGCACACTGTGTGAAGAGTTTTGAAAAAGTGGACATGGTATTGAGACAAGTGTGAAAACGATTGTAAAAAACTGTAATGTGAGTGTGTGTGTTGATGCGCGTTCATACGTATGTTTGTGTATGTGTGTGTGTGTGAATGTGTGTGTTGGTGTGCATTCATACATATGTGTGTGTGTGTGTCTATGTGTGTGAGTGTGTGTGTGTGAATGTGTGTGTTGTTGTGCGTTCATATGTATATGTGCGTGTGTGTGTGTGTTGGTAGTGGGACATGCATATGTGTTCATGTGTGAGTCTGTATAGGTAGTGGGGCATGTGTGTGTGTGTGTGTGTGTGTGTAGGTAGTGGGCTGAGGGTGTGTGTGTGTGTGTGTGTGTGTGTGTAGGTAGTGGGGCGTGTGTGTGTGTGTGTAGGTAGTGGGGTGTGTGTGTGTGTGTGTGTGTGTGTGTAGGTAGTGGGGCGTGTGTGTGTGTGTGTTTGTGTGTGTGTGTGTGTGTGTGTGTAGGTAGTGGGCTGAGTGTGTGTGTGTGTGTGTGTGTAGGTAGTGGGCCGAGGGTGTGTGTGTGTGTGTGTGTGTGTGTGTGTAGGTAGTGGGCTGAGTGTGTGTGTGTGTGTGTGTGTGTGTATGTGTGTGTGTAGGTAGTGGGCTGAGTGTGTATGTGTGTGTAGGTAGTGGGCTGAGTGTGTGTGTGTGTGTGTGTAGGTAGTGGGGCGTGTGTGTGTGTGTTTGTGTGTGTGTAGGTAGTGGGGCATGTGTGTGTGTGTGTGTGTGTGTGTAGGTAGTGGGCCAAGGGTGTGTGTGTGTGTGTGTGTGTGTGTGTGTGTAGGTAGTGGGCTGAGTGTGTGTGTGTGTGTGTGTAGGTAGTGGGCCGAGGGTGTGTGTGTGTGTGTGTGTGTGTGTGTAGGTAGTGGGCTGAGTGTGTGTGTGTGTAGGTAGTGGGGCGTGTGTGTGTGTGTGTGTTTGTGTGTGTAGGTAGTGGGCTGAGTGTGTGTGTGTGTGTGTAGGTAGTGGGCTGAGTGTGTGTGTGTGTGTGTAGGTAGTGGGGTGTGTGTGTGTGTGTTTGTGTGTGTGTAGGTAGTGGGCTGAGTGTGTGTGTGTGTGTGTAGGTAGTGGGCTGAGTGTGAGTGTGTGTGTGTAGGTAGTGGGGTGTGTGTGTGTGTGTGTAGGTAGTGGGGTGTGTGGGCAGTAATGAATAGCGCTCTCTCTCTCAGAGTGGCTGTGGTTTCAGGGGGTCTGTGGCTCACTCCACCGCAGGCCTGCCGCGCAGGAGAGGCAGTGATTAAATATCCCGCTAACAGGAAGAACCTGCTGACTGCGCAGAGCTGCGCAGAGCTGCAGCCAGTGTTCTGTTACCCCCCATCCTTAATAGCCTCCGACTTGGTTTAAAAATGCATGAAGACAGACAACCTGAAAGAGGAACCATTTCGGCCCTCAAGTGCCATTGCCCCCACCCCATCCACTTAACATTACCCTTAGCACTTACTGCCCCCCCCCCCCCCCGGCCCCTGTTAAAAATGGATGAACCGCAGTTCTCCTGTAGAACAGAGGGTCCTCCGACCCGAACTTCCTCATCACTGAGCCTCAGTCTGACCTCCTGTCTCAGTGCAGACCCCAAAAATCCCTGTACCCCGCCACCATAAACAGGCTTCTGCGTCTCATTAGATGAACACGGTCTTATTGAATCGCAGTTCAGAATGCTGATGATCTCATTGGCCATTCCCCGTGAGTTATTTCTGACCAACACAAACGTTTGTTTGTAAAGGTTTCTACGTAGGAATGCACACCACCATCCCAAAAACTGTGTGTTGTGTGTTGGTATTTCTATTGCCACGTGATTAGTATAACTGGTGATTGTGAGTACGTGCATTACTACCACAGTTTCACTGAAACCTAAAGCACAGCACCTCACCACAAAATGAATGCTTAAACACTAACACAACACAATACTTACAGAACGTTACCAAAGAATTTGTATAATATAAACCACAGTGTAACCACAATATTAATGCACCCTAACCACCAGTATTAACATAACATTACCACAACGTTAATGCACCCTAACCACCAGCATTAACATAACATTACCACAACATTAATGCAACATAAGCCTCCGCATTAACACAACATGACCACAGCGTTAATGCTACATAAAGCACAGCAGAAGCAAGTTTCCCCCAGTGGCACTGTGTTTGTTTACGCTCACACAGAAATGCAGTCACTGAGCTATTGATTTCTCGACATGTTTTTAAAAGCATTTCGCAATTAGTAACTGCTTAATGTCTGATGTCAAAACAGGACTATCCATCCAGGCATCGATCAAGTGAGTCATTAATTTCCTCATGAGCAACAAAAGGTATTCCCACACAAACACACACTCTCGATATATCTCTCTGCTCTATCTCTCTATCTCTCTCTCTTACAGACGCACTCACACTTATATACACAAACACACAATCTCGATATATCTCTCTGCCTCTCTCTCTATCTCTCTCTCTTACAGACGCACTCACACTTATATACACAAACACACAATCTCGATATATCTCTCTGCCTCTCGCTTCCTCTCTCTTACAGACGCACACATACTTATATACACAAACACACAATCTCGATATATCTCTCTCTCTTACAGATGCACTCACACTCAAATACACAAATACACACTTTCCATCTCTCTCTCTCTCTCTCACACACACACACACACACACACTCCCTCTCTCTCTCACACACACACACACACACACACACACACACACACTCCCTCTCTCTTTCTCACACACACACTGTAAGACAGGTTGTTACTAGATCATGGCTTTAGCGAGAGGAACAGTGCATTATACAGTTCCTAAGATTGCTGCTGTCCTAACATCAAAGTCAGAGATACCCTAATCCAGGCCTGAAATCTTGCAGAGTTTGTCACTGGAGAGACACCAGACAACATTGGTATTTATGGGGTGTCAGGGCCCTGCAAGGAGTTTATTCTTAAGTTTGAATGCAATCCGTAACAGTCAACATACAAGTCAATAGAGATAATGATTTTTGAAACTGGATAGTTCAAATCCACACTACTGTTAGAAGCAGTTTCAAATTCAAGGGCAAACAAACATGGTGCAATTTGGTTTATGGAATATGTACATGGATATTGCTACTGCCCAGATAATAATTACCAATTATTTTTCAACAAATACCACCTCTGTTGTTGGAAGCAGAAGTAAAACTTTATCATTAGGTATTCATTAGCTAAGCGGGATTACCTCCTAACACATTCATGTTCGCTCCCATTAAAAAGAGACTAAAACCTAGAATCTTTTCAGAATAATATAATGGTGCTTAGCAACAATATACGGTCAAATAAATGAATAAGTACATTGTCCTCCTGTCATACTCCTGCTAGCATGTGCTTTCAATAAATCCTTGATTTTAGCACAGGCTCTCAGTGGATTGCGGGTACTAGCATGACCTCTCCATTCCTACCATTTTAGGTATGTTTTTTATGTTGTTTTTAAGGATTCATTTTGAGTTCCTGTTTTTTGAAGAGTTTCAAGGATTTTATTTAATTATCCTACCTGCTCCTCCCAGAACACCACAATGAACATCTCTGCATTATAGCTGACTGTTTACTGATTTTTGTAGCACGTTTTGTTTAGTGATTATTGTTGCCTGTTTTACTCAGTGATTATCATAGTCCACTTTTTGAGTGCCACTGCGTCAACCCATCCACGTGCTTTAAAGATCAGTGTGAGTGCCTGTGTCAGCCCATCCACGTGCTTTAAAGATCAGTGTGAGCCCCTGTGTCAGCCCATCCACGTGCTTTAAAGATCAGTGTGAGCCCCTGTGTCAGCCTATCCACGTGCTTTAAAGATCAGTGTGAGCCCCTGTGTCAGCCCATCCATGTACTTTAAAGATCAGTGTGAGTGCCTGTGTCAGCCCATCCACGTGCTTTAAAGATCAGTGTGAGCCCCTGTGTCAGCCCATCCATGTACTTTAAAGATCAGTGTGAGCCCCTGTGTCAGCCCATCCACGTGCTTTAAAGATCAGTGTGAGCCCCTGTGTCAGCCCATCCACGTGCTTTAAAGATCAGTGTGAGCCCCTGTGTCAGCCCATCCACGTGCTTTAAAGATCAGTGTGAGCCCCTGTGTCAGCCCATCCACGTGCTTTAAAGATCAGTGTGAGCCCCTGTGTCAGCCCATCCACGTGCTTTAAAGATCAGTGTGAGCCCCTGTGTCAGCCCATCCACGTACTTTAAAGATCAGTGTGAGCCCCTGTGTCAGCCCATCCACGTGCTTTAAAGATCAGTGTGAGCCCCTGTGTCAGCCCATCCACGTGCTTTAAAGATCAGTGTGAGCCCCTGTGTCAGCCTATCCACGGTCAGCTTCAGTGGAACAGGTTCTATGTTAAGACTACGAGTGTAATCCACTCTTCAGCCAACAGATGGCATTTCAGTCCTGCACAGGTAGGCCAACAGCGGCTCATGGACAGAGGCATTTGGACCGAAACCAGAACGTGCTGCTGATGTCATGTGATCTGGAGCTGAGAGACGGAAGGAAGAGGCAACAGCACCTCCTCAGACGCACACCTCTCTCCAGCTATGAGCAGAAGCAACAGCACCTCCTCACACACACCTCTCTCCAGCAATAAGCAGAAGCAACAGCACCTCCTCAGACATACACCTCTCTCCAGCAACAAGCAGAAGCAACAGCACCTCCTCAGACATACACCTCTCTCCAGCTATGAGCAGAAGCAACAGCACCTCCTCACACACACCTCTCTCCAGCAACAAGCAGAAGCAACAGCACCTCCTCAGACACACACCTCTCTCCAGCAACGAGCAGAAGCAACAGCACCTCCTCACACACACCTCTCTCCAGCAACAAGCAGAAGCAACAGCACTTCCTCAGACACACACCTCTCTCCAGCTATGAGCAGAAGCAACAGCACCTCCTCACACACACCTCTCTCCAGCTATGAGCTGCTCTGAGCCCAGCGCAGGACTGCTGCAGATCCCACTGTGGAGAACATCCAAGGCTATCTGGGGTGCTGTGTTCCTCAATACTGTTCCAACGTACCCTCCGAGGGCCGTCCATATCCCGGTGACACAGGAGTGAGACCGATCTGTCTGTTCACTCCTTCTTCACTTTATTCAGCCAGCCGATCTGTCTGCTTTACACACCACAACCTTACTTCCAAAATCTGTTACACTGCAATCCACTATACCACTGCTCACTGTACCACACTGTTACGCTGTTGCAGTGCATTATATCATTGCACTGCACGACATTCTTCCACTGTTACACCGCATATAGTGCATTATACTATTCATCAGAGTCCCTCAGAGTCAAAAAGTGTTTTTTGGCTGGTGTTTGCTACAAATTTGTATTTTTTCTTAATTTGTTATTGAAATTCTATCAAATATAAAGAGGGAATTGGACAGTAGTATCCACATGGGATAGTAGTACCCCCCCCCCTCAACGTCGCATCTTCCGACGTTCCGAATACAACTACAAAGCACCGCGTCCCCAGTTGGGTTACTCAGGTAGGCTCTGTCTTAATTATGCCACAATTCAACAACACTTACTTACTTTTTGTGTTATATGCCCGTTAAAAAAACTATGAAGTAGGTCAGTAGGGCTTGCCAGTTGCCACCTTCACGCTGTAATTTCCTCATTACTAGCCTCGGTAGTTGCGAGCAAGCAAGCTAGTCTAATTATCATTAAAACGACGTTATCTCCTTCATGCACAACTTACAAATATGCAATTAATTTCTGAAGCAAGTAGTTTTGCAGAGTTTTGATAGTTTAGTGATTAGTCACCTCCTTTTCTATATAGCCAGCTATTGTTTGGGCATGTCGCAATGTGTTTTCCCTGTTAAAATAAAAGTTTCAATCAGTCAAGCAATCAATACATTTTAATTGGCTAATATTAAGCAGCATAAACACTGGTAGAAGAGGCGAATACACCTGTCTCCAATGAAAGGCAAAATACTTTTCACCTCCCTGACCCTGGATCAGTTTTTCAGCAATAGCTTATGTATAGGTGTGACAAAAATATAAGAGTGTGTTTAAGTAGTGTGTGTGTGTTTGTGCACATGTGTTTTTGAATATAATATAATACTGTGGTTTCTTTTACTCTCAGTGTGATGCTCAAAAACATGTTACTGAAATCAAACTGTAGTTCAGTAGTTGTACTGCCTCATTTATAAGATATATGAAGTGTAAAAGGTTTTGAAACCCCAGATTCAGGGTATGTATCAAGCATGTCAGAGTTGGATTGCTGATCTAGAATCTGAGCATTTCTTATAATGACAGGTAAAACAGGTCCCAGGTCAGCACAACTCTATACTGACAAACCACTGATCTAATGTGACTGAATCGGTCTAAACAACTGAACACTGACTTGCATTACTACATCAAATATCTGGTTTCTTCATGGAGTCATATGTTATAGTAGAATTTAAGCAGGTCCCATGTTATGATCATAGTGTGTGATTATGGATGGCGGCGGTGTGGCAACATCGGGGTGGGAATAGTGTGTGTTGGTGAGGTGAGTGCCCTCTTTTTTCACTTCAGCCCCTGCCCCCCAAAATGTCTGTGCAGGACTCAGAAGAGCTAGTTTAGTGGCAATGTGTCTTGTGTGCTGAGGTTAATACCCATGTTACCCGTGTGTACTCTATGGTCTTTTGTGACCACAGTGAGACAGGACCTGGGTTTAACATCTCATTTGAAGGCCAGCACCTTCTACAGCTCAGTCACAGTCACCCTGCATTAGACATTTTCATTGGTCCAACAAGAAGAGCGCCCCCTCCTGGCCCACCAGCAACAGCAACTTGGATTCCCAATGTTTCGCACTTCTAACCAAACCCGGAGCGGAATGGGAGAACAGTGTGAGAACGGAGCGGAATGGGAGAACAGTGTGAGAACGGAGCGGAATGGAGAACAGTGTGAGAACAGAGCGGAATGGAGAACAGTGTGAGAACAGAGCGGAATGGGAGAACAGTGTGAGAACGGAGCGGAATGGGAGAACAGTGTGAGAACGGAGCGGAATGGGAGAACAGTGTGAGAACGGAGCGGAATGGGAGAACAGTGTGAGAACGGAGCGGAATGGGAGAACAGTGTGAGAACGGAGCGGAATGGGAGAACAGTGTGAGAACGGAGCGGAATGGGAGAACAGTGTGAGAACAGAGCGGAATGGGAGAACAGTGTGAGAACGGAGCGGAATGGGAGAACAGTGTGAGAACGGAGCGGAATGGGAGAACAGTGTGAGAACGGAGCGGAACGGGAGAACAGTGTGAGAACAGAGCGGAATGGGAGAACAGTGTGAGAACAGAGCGGAATGGGAGAACAGTGTGAGAACGGAACGGAATAGAGGAGGCGGATGCTCCGGAAAATCAGATAAACATTTTTTTTACCTCTTATCTTGCGTTTAAATTAAGAGCTATGGGGTCCTCTCAGGCCTCGTGGATGTTGTGAGGGGGGGTTTCTTCGAGCAATTCTGTGTGTGTCTGCGTGTGCGCATGTCTATGTGTGCGTGCTTTTTCATATGAATGTAAATGTGTGTGTGTGCACATGTGTGTGTGTGTCTAAAGCAGTATAGGAGGGGGGGTAAAATGGCTGAGGGGGGTGATTAAGAGGGTAAATCTGCTAGTTTGGAGAGAGGACAGGCCCGGCCAGTACTGATAAACAGCCCAAGTGCCCCAGGCCTCCTGATTAAATGGATCCAGAATGGCTGTTGATTCCGCAGACTCGCAGCTGATTGAATGGTGCTGAGTGCAACATTACAGTGTGCAGGCACGGGGAGGCTACCGTGCCTTCGCTGAGCAGGTTTTGGTCTACCGGCTGTGTGAGGCTGTTTCTTCCAGTAGCAGTCCCACTTACACAAAGCAGTCTGCAGTCAGTCTTTATAACTGCACCTGTAACCGGGGTGTGTGGAGAGAAAGGGTTTTACTGAAAGAAACTGTACCATTTCATATGTGTGTGTGTGTGTATGTGCGTATGTGTGTTGTCATTTATTCACACTGTGAACCGTGGCTGCGTCCGATATCGCCTACTCTCTTACTGTTTAGGATGTTAAAATATTAGTGTGTCCGAAAGCATAGCTGTGTAAAAGTGTGCTAAAGCTACCCGGATGAAGCACAACATTCGGTGAAATCAAAGTGTGTGAACAGTGGACACTATCCGGGCAGGTGTATCCCACAGTGCATTGTGCCAGGTCACGACCCAAGCAAACCAAATTGTATTGCCTTTAACTTTGCTTAGTGGAATGTCCTTAAAAATCATAGATTATATTTATGTTTGAAATCATTTTTTTTGTTTCTTTTGTCGTCATCAACGCGCACTGCGTCGGCATTCTATGACCACATAGTATCTTTGAAAATCGACATAGAAAATCCATCTTACTTCTTGCCTGTATATTGTTAATCAGGCCTGACATAGTTCTCTGTGGTTTAAATGTATATTGCAGCAAAATGCTGATTTTGAAATGGAGATCTGTAAGGGTTGGCAGCAGTTCTTAGCTGGTTCACCCCCCACCCCCTGGACAACATTGTTCTTACCCAAAAGCCTGTTCACATCTGCACAACCACTTACACCTCATACAGGAATTAAGATGTTACCAACACATACCGGAAATAAATATGAACTAAAAATGCAGAAATTGAAAATGAACAATCTGGCTTCTGTTTAAAATAAAAATCAAATCAAGAAGAGAACAATCATTATGTGATGTCGATTCTGCCTCCATGTTAATAGTAACTGGATACTGACAGCCCATCCATAACCCAAACACCTTCCTTCTTCCAGTCCTTTGCACTAATTATGAAACAATAATTATATATACACACCACACACACACGCACAGTAACATTGAGCACATTCTGGGGAAACGCATATTAAAACGAAAATAAGGAACAAATCAGCATTTTCTTTTCAGCAGGACAGGTGTTTTGTAAGACATGACACTTTTATTAAATACACTGTATTACAAGAGACTTTTCCATTTGCTTTAGAGAAGCTGATCACATGGTACACATGAGTATTAATGGCAGCGGCAGCGGCCTATGGGTGGCCCCCGATGGCGGGGGGGCGGGACTCCATGGTGCCTGAGAGTGAAGCACAATCAGAGAACGGTCCACAGATACATTCAACAAGAGATGTCCCCTGTGCTGCGTCACCGAGAGGAACGCAAGAGCCGGGTCCGGCCCAATCGGGTGGCCCAGACCTCATTGGGTCCATAGTGAGATCAGGTGTTTATTCTGATTGGAGCTGGGAAGAACCTGACTTCAGATGGGGGAGGGGAGGGGGTGAAGAAGGTCACATGGTAATGTTCAGATTCAGTGGGCGGGAGGGGGTTGATTAGCGTAAATTAAGATTGGTGATGGTCTGATTAGTGTAAATGAGGATGTGAGTGGGGGTGATTAGTGTAAATGAGGATGTGAGTGGGGGTGATTAGTGTAAATGAGGATGTGAGTGGGGGTGATTAGTGTAAATGAGGATTTGAGTGGGGGTGATTAGTGTAAATAAGGATTTGAGTGGGGGTGATTAGTGTAAATAAGGATTTGAGTGGGGGTGATTAGTGTAAATGAGGATGTGAGTGGGGGTGATTAGTGTAAATGAGGATTTGAGTGGGGGTGATTAGTGTAAATGAGGATTTGAGTGGGGGTGATTAGTGTAAATGAGGATTTGAGTGGGGGTGATTAGTGTAAATGAGGATTTGAGTGGGGGTGATTAGTGTAAATGGGGATTTGAATTGGGGTGATTAGTGTAAATGAGGATTTGAGTGGGGGTGATTAGTGTAAATGAGGATTTGAGTGGGGGTGATTAGTGTAAATGAGGATTTGAGTGGGGGTGATTAGTGTAAATGGGGTTTGGAGGTGTGATTAATGTAGATGGAGATTGCTGAGAGTGTGATTGGTGTAGGTGGGTATTAGTTAGGGTAAGATTAGTGGAAATGGGGTCTGGTTATAGCAAGTGAAATTTCTGTAAATGGGGATTAGTGTGGGAGTAATCTGTGTGAATGAGGATTAGGGATGGCGAGGGATGATTAGTGTAAATGGGGATTAGTGGTGTTTGATTAGTGTAAATGTGTAGGGTATGGGTGTGTAGGGTATGATTAGTGTGAATGGGGATTAGTGGAGTTTGATTTGTGTAAATGTGTAGGGTATGGGTGTGTAGGGTATGATTAGTGTGAATGGGGATTCGTTGGGGTGTGATTAGTGTAAATGGGATTTATATCCTGTAGACTAGATTGCATGTGGAATGGTTAGTGGCATCATGGAGGGGTGGAACTACATTAAGTTTCAGTCTTCCTCAAATGCTGCTTCCAATGCTACGTATTACTCAGCGCATCTGTCTTCACCGATCAATAATCAATAACGGCAATAACATTAGTGACAGACGCAGTTACCCAGTTTATTATTCTAAAATGAAGTCTGGCGTCCGTCCTGTCCGGAACGTCGGACACCAGAGAACGGCAGAGCCCCTGGAGTCTCCACTCAGTGTGTCATCAGACGTGTTAGTCATGAAGGACGATGGGAAACCCACGACACCGCCCCTGTGCTCGGTTTACATACTGTAACCATCAGAAGCAGCCCCTGTGCTCAGTTTACATACTGTAACCATCAGAAGCAGCCCCTGTGCTCAGTTTACATACTGTAACCGTCAGAGGCAGCGTCCAATACTTTGGCGTCCTGCAGCAGTGTCGAATGTTGCAGTGTCCAGTGCTGCACCATTGCGCAGTAGTGTTGATTATGGTAACGTGGTTAAATTACCGCGGTATTCCGTTAGCAGCGTTGCAGCGGTGTAGTGCTCAGTACTATTCCGGGTTGTGGAAGGGGTGGAGTGTTGCAGTGTTTAGTAGCAGTGTTCAGTACTGGTGTTGGCAGGAGCTCCAGAAGCCCAGCCTGCAGCGTCAGGCCGGAGAGGGTGAGATCATATTTACAGTACTGTTACATACACTATCTACAGACACATAACACAGAACAATTTACAGCAAGGTCCCGCGCCACAAACCCACCCCCCCCCTCCCCCCCAACCCCCTGTCTGATCAGTACAGAGAAAGAGGCACATTTACACTCCCTGTGTCTGATATATGCGCCCCCCCCCCCCCCGAGAAGAGAGGGATGGGCCGGGATTATGTACAAAATGGCCGCCCCGTTTCTGCCACGAGAGGGGCCAGGCCACGCCCCTCCTCCTGTGTCTGCTCCGTGATGGGCGTGTCACACACCTGAGATCTGCAGGCGGCCCCGCCCATGCCCCGCCCTCCTCACTACAGAAAGCTTTCGCAAATGAAAAAAAGACGCAATACAATTACCGCTAAATTGAATATGTTTTTTTGGAGGGGGTGCGGGGTGGCGATATAAATACTTTGCATTTTTTGTTCCCCGAAATGGGAGGGTCTCCCTGGTAACAACGTGAACATTCTGATAACACAGGGCCCGCTTCCTCTTACAGTGCAGGTCAGGTGAACAGATAAACAGACTCTGATTGGCTCCTCAGCTGGACACAACAAATCCGGATGATTTTGGTGAGAAGGGTGCACTTCCCGTGCTGTGGTTGGCAGAGTTACGTCGCCATGGTAATGTCCAGCACGCCACAAAACTCCCACACCGGGAGCTCACCTGGGATCCCCCAGTCCTCCAAAATCGAAAATAACTTCACTTACATTAGAACAAATACTGACTCTAAAAACAGCTGAGAAACCCTTTCAGGGGGAGGCTGTGCCTGCACTTCCAGTACAGACAGTACAATGCACAGGATGTACAAACACCGTTTCAGCTCTCCCTGTACACAGACTGAGCCCCTCACAAAATTCAAAAACGGATCAATAATTCAACAAATAATCAGCAAGTCAGCAACTAATCGACCCCTTAAAAATGTCAATCGAGTCTGATAAATAAACGAAACAAAAAATGTAAAATCTCTTCAAGTTAAATAAGTATAAAAATAGACTATTTGAAAACTGCTATAACCAACACTGTGATATCATTCCAACACCATCCAGTTTAAAAAGGCTGAAAGAATGGATACAAAAGTATATTACAGGACTGAAGGTCTCTCTTCAAAATAAATTTGGAGTACACGTCTCCAAAGTGTCCCTGTGTATATCTGTGTACTCTGTGTGTGTGTGTGTGTGTGTGTGTCTGTCTGTCAGTCAGTCTGTCTGTCTGTATCTGTCTCTGTGTACGTGTCACAGAGGGGGATGAATCTGATACGTCTCCCTAAAGGAGAATCTTCCAATAAAAGCATAAATCTTGAATGACTGCGTCTGAGTCGCCGGGCCCATCTGGGTTGTGCTAATGGTGCATTAGCCTCCTTAATGAAATCTACATCAGACTACAGCAGAGACGCGTTCCGTCTTAACATCACTGCATTACTCCAACAAGTGAAAAACATGCAAAATTCGATTTTCCTCCCACAAAATACTGTAAGGGGGGGGGCATTAACATCCTGATAGGCCTGTAATCTGGCAGGGCGTTCACACCCCTCGTGCACTGATTGTCTGGGATTTGGGAATCTGAGCCCTCTGTGTGCGGGACTGCACTGATGGTCTTCCCTAAGTGAAGCAGAGGGACAGATAGGGGGGTGCAGGGGGGTACACAGGCCCGAAGACAGTCACACCATTACAGCTGGCGGCTGCAGTGCAGCTCTCACACACTCTCTCTCTCTTTCTCTCGTTCTCTCGTTCCTGCACGCAGTGACCTGCTGCAGGGCACACAGCAGTGTAAGAACAACATGGCGAGGTCCAGCCATGGCCAATATTTCATATTTTCATATTTACAGCAGAAATGTGAGCGTGGTTCCCCGCTGATGGCTCCATCAGTGTCCTCAGAAGTATAGAGAAACCAGGAAAATGCAGAAACAGAGATCTTTGCCCAATAAGGTTGACTGAGTCACTTTGTCCATGGCAAGTTCAGGTGGGCAGAAGCAGGTTTGATACAAAAGGATAGAGAGGGGGGGGGGGAAGGTGGGGGAAAGGGGGATGAATGTTAGGTCAGTATTGCACAGGGAAGGGAGGGTTAGAAGCCCCCAATAGGAATAGGGTTTTCTTGCCTTCTTCAATAATGGAATCATCCATCGCAGAAATACATACACACTCTCACACACACACACACACACACACACACACATACTCACTCACACAACACACACACACAAACATACACACTCACACAACACACACACAGCACACACATATGCACACAACAGACACAAGTACTCACAAATGCACACACAAACACGCACTCACACAACACACACACACACACACGGACACACAGGCACACATATGGATACACACACTCCAGTGGCAAGTGGGCATGGTAGGGGTGGGGTAGGGGCGGGGCAGGGGCAGGAGTAGGGGCAGGGGCAGGAGGAGGGGCGGGGCAGGGGCAGGGGCAGGAGGAGGAGGGGCGGTGAGCGGGGAGCGGTTAGCCCAGGATATCCAGGTAGACGGGCGAGGCACGCGCCAGGTTGTGGAGCAGGCTGTGAATCTCTTTAATGTTGAGCCGCATGTGGGGCTCCCGCTGCCAGCACCCCAGCATCAGGTCGTACAGCGTCTTCGGACAGGTACGAGGTCTCTGCAGGACACGGCCCTGCGTGATGCACTCGATCACCTGCAGGGGGCAGGGGGCAGGGGTCAACCACCTCTGCTAATGTTCATACAAGAGAAAATCTGAAAAATAACCTGGAGGAGCAGAACAGAAACTCCTCTTTTCAGCTTTAGGATTTAGACCTTTGAAGAGTAGGTTTTTCTGGAATGTTTTTTCAAAATTTCGAAATCAGTGTTCCACAACTCCATTGCTTTCAATTAGCAGTATTGATGTTCAGTTAAGAACATTCTAATCGTGTACTTGTGATCTTACCCGTTAAAGGGTTGAAGCTCCACTTGGGTTATGGGATTTGGTTATGGGTTACTAAGAGAGAACAACTGCTGGACTGAGAGTTTAAACCATTGTCCACTGAATAAGTAAAATGTCATCACCCTCAGAGACATGGATCTATGCAATGTGTTAATTAGAAAATATGTAATAATGTATGTGAATTAAAATGTTCCACTGATGCCATAGCAAGGTGAGGGCTTCAGTGGTGTTTAAGTGCTTAAAAGCACAAGACATTCAATTATTCACAATGACCAATAATTTCCGTCTCACTTTTCTATGGCCCTAGTATCAGGGTTAAAGGTTGTCGGTTAATGTTAGAGCTGATGTTGACCTTGTTAGAGAGCTCGTAAATGCCTCAAGTTAAGGGTTGAGGGTTAAAGGTTAATGCTAAGCTAGCTTTGATCTTGTATGAGAGATGACACCCAGGTCAGGATTAGGGTTAAAGGTGACCATTTAAAGGTTAATGTTGGCTGACACTGACCTCGTTGTTGGAGAGCTGGTACCAGGGCTGCTTGCCGTAGGTGAAGATCTCCCACAGGACCACGCCCAGGCTCCACACGTCGCTATCCGTGGTGAACTTCCTGTACATGATGCTCTCTGGGGGCATCCAGCGAATCGGCAGCATCGTGTGCCCCCCCACCTGCAGCAGCATAGAGAGGCATTTACACACACACACACACACACACACACCCCTACCTTTATACACACACACACACACACACACACACACACACTCACCCCTACCTTTATACACACACACACACACACACACACACACTCACCCCTACCTTTATACACACACACACACACACACACACTCACCCCTACCTTTATACACACACACACACACACACACCCCTACCTTTATACACACACACACACACACACCCCTATCTTTATACACACACACACTTACACACACACACTCACACACTCTCACACACACACACTCACACACACACACTCTCTCAACACACACACTCACACACACATATACACACACCCCTACCTTTATACACACACACACACACACACACACACACCTACCTTTATACACACACACACACACACACACCCCTACCTTTATACACACACACAAACACATACACACATACACACACTCACACACACACACACACACACACTCACACACTCTCACACACACACACACTCTCACACACTCTCTCACACACACACACACACACACACACACATATACACATATACACACACACATATACACATACACACACACATACACACATACATACACATACACATACACACACACACACAAACACACACACACATGCACATACACACGCGCACACACACACGAACATACATTCATACACACACACACAAACACACACACAAACATGCACGCCCACACAGACATATACCCAAACACACACACGCAAACAGACACACACACAAACACACATACAAACATGCACGCACACACAGACATATACACAAACACACACACGCAAACAGACACATGCACAAATACATACACACATGCACAAACGCGCACACACACAAATGCACACACCCACATATAGACTCAAATATGCAATTGTTTTGAATAAAAATATTTTTTGATGCTTTACTATGTTGTTTAATGTATTGAAACATGTTAAATACTCAGATAGTGTAAACCCTTCCTGTCCCCTAAGTTAGTTCAAATGAGCACAGATAAGTATTTGAACCCAAAGTAATTAAGTATTTAGCCCAGGTCTGACATATTCACACATGCACGTACATAAACATGTGCACGCAGGCCAACACACACATTCTCATACACACACACACATGCACACTCTTCTGAATGACTTTGACTCGTTCTGTTTCCATTAGTAGTTTCGTTTCCGTCCCAGATATGGTATTCAGTCCCAGAGATGGGTGACAACCAAGAATATTTGTCAAATGGAACAATTCTCTTATTTGCTTTGTAACATATTTGCACACATATTATCTAATGTATATCTAATATATTTGAACAGGTTCTCTTGAGATGACGTTCTTCGCCACAGTGAAAGCCACAGGCTAAGCTAACGATCATTTTCTCATTTTAAAATGTAATTATTTTAAATTATTCATGTTTCCATTTGATGCAGCATTTACAAATTCATACGAGAACAGAGAAGAGCTAATGATTAATAGTTATAACATTCTGAACTCATGAAATATTAAGACGCGGAGCTTTCAGAAGGTCAGGTCCGGATCAGAGTTGTTAGTATTTTGTGTTTTGCCCTACGCCCAAGGGGGCCGTCCCTTGTAACTTCTCATTAATAATGAAACCTCTTTCCTGCCATAACCCCACAAAACCAAAAAACTCTAAACCGTCAGGGCTGTGGTGTGACCTGTCCTGGCCTCAGATAACCACTGTGATTGGCCTCCTTCACGGAGGCCCGGCGCGGTGATTGGCCTGGTTCAGAGAACCCAGCATTGTGATTGGCCTTGTTCAGAGAACCCAGCATTGTGATTGGCCAACACTGTGTGTATGGTCTGATCTGTGTCACTCCCCCTCCGCCAACCCCCCCCCCCCCCCCCCCCCAATTCCCCGTCACACTCCCTCTCCTCTGCCCTCCGTTTCTATGGAAACATTGCTTCTATGGGGGGATTACAAAATTTGCATTGAAATGGCAGTTTGATAGAATGTACGCTCCCGGTGAAGGAAGAGCTCTACGCAATGGGCGCATTTGGATACAAATATGAGGTATAAATATGTGCTGTAAATATTAATGTATTAATATTAGTTATAAATGTGCGCTTTATGTAATACAAACAAGAGGTATACGTATGTGGTGTGCGTATGTATTATATATATGAGGTTACCACTGGAAGCCTTTTGTTGCCTGTCACACAGGGCCGCATGGAAAAGGCATTTGTAAGTGAGGGATATGGTGTGCTGAGAGTGAGGGGTTATGAACTGGGGTCGTCACAGTAACAGACGGGCATGCATTGGGGGTGGAACAGGCACGGGTCAGGGGTCACAAATGACTCAGATATGCTGCTACTCCTCTCTGCCTCTCTCCCCTTTCCACCTCTCTTCCCCTTTTCCCCGCTCTCCCCCTCTCCCCTTCTTCAACCTCCCTCTCCTCTCCCTCTCTCTCTCCCTCTGTGAGAGGGAGAGGCAGCGCTGCATACTAATCAAGCTGCTCTAATGACTTTTTTCTCTCCACTGTCTGATATATCCTCAGCTCAGCACAGCCTGGGTTCGCTGCCATGGAAACTGCCAGCCAGCACAAAGCCCCCACCCCCCCTCGCCTCCCGGACCACTTGCAGCCAGGGGGAGGCGAGGTGGTGCGCTGGCACTGGGGAGGGGGGGTCGATTCTATCCATGAACACAGCGAGTCACAGCACTACCACAGCGAGTCAAAGCACTAACACAGCGAGTCAAAGCACTACCACAGTGAGTCAAAGCACTGACACAGTGAGTCAAAGCACTAACACAGCGAGTCAAAGCACTAACACAGCGAGTCACAGCACTACCACAGCGAGTCAAAGCACTAACACAGCGAGTCAAAGCACTAACACAGTGAGTCAAAGCACTAACACAGCGAGTCAAAGCACTAACACAGCGAGTCAAAGCACTAACACAGCGAGTCAAAGCACTACCACAGTGAGTCACAGCACTACCACAGCGAGTCAAAGCACTAACACAGTGAGTCAAAGCACTAACACAGCGAGTCAAAGCACTAACACAGCGAGTCACAGCACTACCACAGCGAGTCAAAGCACTAACACAGCGAGTCAAAGCACTAACACAGTGAGTCAAAGCACTAACACAGCGAGTCAAAGCACTAACACAGCGAGTCAAAGCACTAACACAGCGAGTCAAAGCACTAACACAGTGAGTCAAAGCACTAACACAGCGAGTCAAAGCACTAACACAGCGAGTCACAGCACTACCACAGCGAGTCAAAGCACTAACACAGCTAGTCACAGCACTACCACAGCGAGTCAAAGCACTGACACAGCGAGTCAAAGCACTACCACAGCGAGTCAAAGCACTAACACAGCGAGTCAAAGCACTGACACAGCGAGTCAAAGCACTAACACAGCGAGTCAAAGCACTGACACAGTGAGTCAAAGCACTACCACAGCGAGTCAAAGCACTGACACAGTGAGTCAAAGCATTAACACAGCGAGTCAAGGCACTAACACAGCGAGTCAAAGCACTACCACAGCAAGTCAATGCACTAGCACAGCGAGTCAAAGCACTACCACAGCAAGTCAATGCACTAACACAGCGAGTCAAAGCACTAACACAGCGAGTCAAAGCACTAACACAGCGAGTCAAAGCACTAACACTGTGAGTCACAGCAGTAACGCAGTGAGTTGTGTAAATGCTGGCAGTGTGCAATTGTTGTTATTGCTGAAGTCAAACTGAGTGGCTTTATGATGACATTACAGCCTGGTTGGGAGAGCCAGTGCTTCAGGTGCAAGTGGACAGGACGTGCTAGTGTCACTGTGTACCCAAACAACAGCAACTGGACTGATACCAATGATATCAATGATACCAATGAATGAGATCCTGCTCAGCCCTGCACAGGGTGTTCCCCACACATTTACATTACATTACTGCCATTTGGCAGACGCTCTTATCCAGAGCGACGTACAGTTGATTAGACTAAGCAGGAGACAATCCTCCCCTGGAGCAATGCAGGGTTAAGGGCCTCGCTCAAGGGCCCAACGGCTGTGCGGATCAAACATATGCTCGCACACACACACACACACACTCTCGCACACACACGCTCGCACACACACACACACACTCGCACACACACACTCACACACACACACACTCTCACAAACACACACACACACACTCACACACACATACACGCTCGCACGCACACACACTCACACACACACACACACTCTCACAAACACACACACACACACTCGCACACACACACTCTCACACACACACACTCACACACACACACACACTCTCACACACACACACACACACACACACACACTCTCACACACACACACACACACACTCACACACACACACACACACACACTCTCACACACACACACACACACACACACTCTCACACACACACACACACACACTCTCCCACTCACTCTGTAGTAGTCGGTGCTGTAGACGTCTCGGGACATGCCGAAGTCCCCGATCTTGACCAGCAGGTTTTCTCCCACCAGGCAGTTGCGTGTGGCCAGGTCTCGGTGGACGAAGTGCTGGGAGGCCAGGTACACCATCCCCGCTGCGATCTGCTGAGCGATGTGCAGCATCTGCGGCTGGGTCAGCTCCACCTGCAGACAGTGCTGCCCCTCCATCAGCACTGCGTCAGGGCCATGAGCCCTGCACCCAAACACACACACGTGTTACACACAGTGCACACACATACACACACAAGTGTTACACACAATGCACACACACACACACACACACACACGCACACACATATTACACACAGTGCACACACATACACACACACACACACACACGCACACACATATTACACACAGTGCACACACATACACACACACACACACGCACACACATATTACACACAGTGCACACACATACACACACACACACACATATTACACACAGTGCACACACATACACACACAAGTGTTACACACAATGCACACACACACACACACACACACACACACATATTACACACAGTGCACACACATACATGTATTGCACACACATATTACACACATAGTGCGCACAGTACGCACATAGGTACGTATTACACATGCATACGCAGTATACATTCTGACACACACTGCTTAGCATTAGCTGTTAGCTATGAGAAGGGTACAGGGTGGTATGGCTGCTTAGTTTCAACAGTTAGCCATGGGAAGGGTGCATGGTGGTATGGCTGCTTAGTTTCAGCAGTTAGCCATGGGAAGGGTGCATGGTGGTATGGCTGCTTAGTTTCAGCAGTTAGCCATGGGAAGGGTGCAGGGTGGTATGCCTGCTTAGTTTCAGCAGTTAGCCATGGGAACGGTGCAGGGTGGTATGGCTGCTTAGTTTCAGCAGTTAGCCATGGGAAGGGTGCCGGGTATGGTATGGCTGTTGTGGAACTCTGCTCCGCACACACCTGAGGAACTTGTTGAGGTCTCCGTGCTTCATGTACTCGAACACCATGATGAGCGGGTCTCCTTCCACGCACACGCCGTAGAAGGTGACGATGTGTTCGTGCTGCAGGTTGGTGAGGAGCTCTGCCTCTCGCTGGAAGTCTTTACGGGCATTCTCACTGGCCTCCTTCAGGGTCTGGAGCACACACAGCACACACAGGCATCACATACCGTCACTACAGGCCAGACCTGGGTCAAATACCTCACTGTTTGGGATTCAAATGCTACATGTCTGGAGTATCAGAAACTACGAAATACTCTCAGAACGTGCAAGCCCAGCCTGCCGGTCCTCTTTATAGGCTCAATTGCACCAGGCAAGATCAACCGAGCACAGAAAAGTACTTGAGTACTTGAAAAAAATACATATTTGACCCAGGTCTACTAGACACGCATACAAAATTGCCCCTGACGCTGATGATAACTGTACTCTTATGGTCACTAAGGCAATGCCATCACTGTCACTATAACAACACCATCACTCTCTACAGCAGCACAACCACTGTTTCTATGGCAAGAAACACCCTTTTTCTCCATGGCAACTACACCAACACGGTGTCCGCTGGATCATTGTCCCAGTCTGGTGGCTGGCAGCTTGATTATTTTTAATCAGTCAACTCTAATGAAAAAACTTTAAATAAGTAAATAGTCCTTAAAAATTCAATAACATATTCCCTTATTTTTACATTCAACCAGGGAATAAATGAAGTGTGTGTTTGTGACTGTAACATAGCATGTAGTGTGTGTATGTGACTGTGATATAGGCTGTTGTGTGTATGTTACTGTAATATAGCATGTAGTGTGTGTATGTGACTGTAACATAGCATGTAGTGTGTGTATGTGACTGTAATATAGGCTGTTGTGTGTATGTGACTGTAACATAGCATGTAGTGTGTGTATGTGACTGTAATATAGGCTGTTGTGTGTTTGTGACTGTAATATAGCATGTAGTGTGTGCATGTGACTGTAACATAGCATGTAGTGTGTGTATGTGACTAATATAGGCTGTTGTGTGTTTGTGACTGTAATATAGCATGTAGTGTGTGTATGTGACTGTAACATAGCATGTAGTGTGTGTTTGTAATTGTACTAAAAAAGATTATAATAAAAAGACAGTAGTGGTAAAATCATAGGCCTTCTTATCATAGGATAGATCCTTATAGCTCTTTGGCTCCTTCAGTTTTGAAAGAAATGCACAGTTTTCCACCAGGGAATATGAAAGTAGAATTCAATCAACTGTTTGTGGGAAATTACCCTATCGGGAAAATGAAATGAATAATTAATTTATGCTGATGTAACATTAATACACCCTGCAATTCCTATGCTCTCCCTATCCCACCATTAGACACATTTGTAACCATTAGACATATTTGTACAGCTCAGTTAAGTGCCACCATGCAGTCGTGAGTGTGTATACGTGTGCATGTGTGTGTGTGCCATGCGCATGCGTGTATGTCTGTGTGTGTGCACATGCATGTGCATTGCCTGCCCTGTGTTGTTTAGGGGTAGGATACCTTGACGGCCACCAGGATCTTCTCCTGCTCCGGGGTGAGGTTGTAGCACTCGGCCAGAAAGACCTTCCCGAACGCCCCCTCTCCCAACTCACGCTTCAGCATGATGTTATGTCTCTTAATATGCTGGACAACTGGAAGAGGGTGAGAGAGGGAGAGAGGGAGAGAGACATGGGGAAGAAGGGAGAGAGAGTCATGGGGAAGAACAGACAGAGAGAGACAGAGGGTGAGAGAAATGAATCGGAAGATGAGAGACAGAAGGGGAAAAGAGACAGAGAGAGTGTGAGACAGGGAGTTTAACGGTTATTACAGGAACAGAGACGCGTGGCCTGCCCTGCCCTGTCCTCCCTGCTGCTGCAGCAGAGAGGGATGTCAGAGGGGCGCAGCAGAGGGGTCTGTCAGCACAGAGAATCCCGCACATGCTCCCCCACACACGGTCATACGGAGCATGTTTTACGCGTGAACAGTAAATCACACGGAAACACCAGCTCAAGCTCAGAAACCAGGTTCAGACGTGAAAAATAAAGTAGGCTACACTGAGTATCACCGATTGATTGGACGAGAAAAACATCAAACGTCAACTTTGGTTTTTCGGAAAGGAACTGAAAGGAAGCCTTCCTGTGAATCACTTCTTTCCTCTCGTCTGTTCCCTCCCCTCCCCTCTGCTCCCTTCTTCCCGTCTCATTTCAGAACCTGAGTCCGATTAAGAGCAGACGGGAGGAACACGAGCTGGAGTACTGGTCTAACCTTGTGTGTCCGTTCTGTTCTTTCCTGGTCCAGTGTACACTCACATGCTCACAATACTCCAAAACTGTTATACAGTAACACTGCAATACTCATATGCACTGTAACGTAAAGCGCCTATACTCCTGTATATGAACGCTAAAGGCCCACTCAGCAATTTTGGTTGCTAGTGAAAGAAACTTACGTAGATGGTAAATAAGTACCGCAGTGGATCATGGTACGATCATGAGTTTTTAGCAACTTGTTCTGCCATCTTGTTTGGCCATGGGGCGACATGGCTCAGGCAGTAAGAGCAGTTGTCTGGCAGTCGGAGGGTTGCCGGTTCGATCCCCCGCCCCGGGCTGTGTCGAAGTGACCCTGAGCAAGACACCTAACCCCCAAATGCTCCTGACGAGCTGGTCGGGGCCTTGCATGGCAGCCAATCGCCGTTGGTGTGTGAGTGTGTGTATGAATGGGTGAATGGAGAAGCATCAATTGTAGAGTGCTTTGGATAAAGGCGCTATATAAATGCCTGCCATTTACCATCTTGCTAACAACTTTGCTTAGCTTTCAGAGTGTTTGTGACGGCTGCAGTTCGCGTAATGTAACTGTGGGAATTACAAGTATATATGAGGCAGTCAGGCAAGGTTTATTTGGGAAAAAGTTAGCTTACTAACCCTTTCCATATCTTAACTGACGAGAGAGCGATGAGTTTGTTTCCATGGTGGTGAGCTGGGCAAGGACTACAAACGGTCAAGGAAGTAGTTCCGGTCCGACACTTATCTGAAGTGTTTTTCATGGGAATCTTAACGGTTATTTTTATGAGGACAATAATACGATAGTATAGTGCCATATCGTCATCTTTCTGGTCGTTGAAAGCAATTAACATTTTACTAGCAACTGGAATTACTGAGTGGGCCTATAACACTAATGTAACACTAACACTATAATAATGCAACATTAACACGATAATAATGCAACATTAACACGATAATAATGCAACATTAAAACTGTAATCCTGAGGGGGCTATTCCAGCTCTCTGACAGGCCCGCTATATCAGTAGAAACTGGAAAGGCCTTGGTAAGATACAGATTTAGCAGGGAAGACTAAGACTCCAAGACTAAGATCCCTCCACACTGACTGAACACTCCCTAAAATCCCAAACACTTCCTGTTTCCCATACTGCTTCACTCTCCTCTGGCCCCACCCACTGCCTACTCCCAGCCCGGCTCTTTAGACCTAATATTACAACTTGATGCATCTTGTAAATGTGCATTAAGGGGCATGGCCAGGTGCTGGTACACTACAGTACTAGTGGGTGTTCTGTACTGTGATATAGCCGACAGCAGCACCTCTTGATACTAACTGTAGTTGAGAAGCAGAGAAGAGAGTTGAGCGTCTTGTGTACAGTGTAGTATCTTGGGCGGGGGAGGGTCCGATACGGGCGCAAGCTCTGCAGCTCAGAGAAGCTCATCAGTAAACTGCTGTTCCTACAAACCCGGTCTGACAGAAGCAATTGGGCTTTATTTCTGATGTAATTAAGAAATGACCACTCAGGCTATCACATTACTGAGTGCAGAAACCATCAGCAGTAAGTGACTGAGAAACAAGAAACAGCCTGATATTACAGACTCACCCCCCCTCACCCCGATCCCCCAAAATCTGATCCAGAGTGGGGACCCTCCTCACACCCCAGCCTGCCACAATAACTGCTTTAATGGGGCAGTTTCAAACCTCAGCACAGCCACCAGGGAATGTCTGCAGCAACACTTGACCACATAAACCATCATTACCCACAATCCCCCTGTCCAACTCCCACATTACCCAAAATCTCCTTACCCACAACTACCACATTACCCACGATCATCCTACCCACAATTTCCCCTATGACCCATAATCTCCCTACCCACAACTCCCTCATTACCCACAATCCCCCTACCCACAACTCCCACATTACCCACAATCCCCCCACCCACAACTCCTACATTACCCACAATCCCCTTGCCCACAACTCCCACATTACCCACAGCTCCCTCAGTACCCACCATCCCCACACCCACAACTTCATTACCCATAATCCTCCTACCTACATTACCCACAATTCCCATACCCACAACTCCCACATTACCCACGATCATCCTACCCACAATTTCCCCTATGACCCATAATCTCCCTACCCACAACTCCCTCATTACCCATAATCCCCCTACCCACAAGTCCCTCATTACCCATAATCCCCTTACCCACAACTTCTACATTACCCACAATCCCCTTGCCCACAACTCCCACATTACCCATAATCCCCTTGCCCACAACTCCCACATTACCCATAATCCCCTTACCCACATTACCCACAACTTTCTCACCATTATCCCGCTCTCTTTATATACACTGTATGAGCTGTTATGAAGTGTCTGTCAGGACTGAAGTATTAAATCATTTCCACGAACATGCTGCCAGACCTCAGAGAGAAAGAGTCCAACCTCTCCCCTGTTATCAGCACTGAGGGAGGACGCGTCTGCTCCCATTCACAGACACTGGAGAGCAGGAGAATATTCCGGTAGTCACACACCACCATGTTTATACCAGAGGGGATGTCTGTTTGTAATGAGGATTGACCACTTAAAAGCAGTCTTCTGCCTAATGGAAATAATTGATTTGTTTTTAAAATATTACCCCATTCCCATCACTCCAGCCCTGACAACTTCATTTACTGACACACTTTATCTTCTCCCGATGTGCGTGCGTGCAGACACACACACACACACACACACACACACACCGACGCACAACAGAAACGCACACGCAACTCACAAATACACGTACACATAATACACGTAACAACGCAAACACACACGCACACACACAACACACACATGCACAACTCGCATGCACACAACACAAACATGCACAACTCGCATGCACACATAAACATAATACTGTACATACACACACAGAGGAAGGTAATGAAGTGTGTCTCTCTTGGATATCTGATATTTTATACCCTGGAGCTGTGGAGAAAAAGGTGAACTGCACACAGCTCAAAGAAAAACTCAAAGTTAACTTAAATGGTTAATCCCCAGTGCCAATAGGGGCAGAATGAGCTCTCGGGTGTGGTCTGAGTTGAGGGTGACCTGGCAAACGCAGTATCCACAAATCCTTAAAACGTCATCAAACACAGTTCTCTGCACACATACAGCCTGTAGCCTATCCACTTAAGAGGTTTGACAAAGATGTGTCAAAGATGGTCTTCTGCATACCACTGTTGTAATGCGTGGTTATTTGCGTTACTGTCACCTTCCTGTCAGCTTTGACCAGTCTGGCCATTCTCAGTCTCAAGCGACTGTTTGGAACATAATAAATTAAATTCAGAAATAAATAAGTTTATTTTTTCATGGTCAGGTTGACATTTCTAACCGGTCAGGTTGACACCTAATAAAGTGCCCAGTGAGTGTATACACGCTACAACTCTTTCACTATTGTAACACAATGCTTACACACACTGGACCACAGTAACACAACTCTTACACACACACTACAGGGCTGCAACACAACTCACACACACTACACAATGGTAACACAACCCTTACACTCACTAAACTAATGAAACAAATCTCTTGCACACTCTACACTACTGTAACACAAGCCTTACAGCCATTAAACTACAGTAACACAGTTCTTACACAAGCTTCACAACGGTAACATAACCCTTACACACTACATACTTTACTCCAACCAACTCACACACACGCTAATTCCTGCATTCTTGCTGTGTCTTTGTCATCATGTTAACCGGTTCATAGATTAACTGCCATCCACGGCAAATCTGTTCTCTCCCCTTCAAATGCATTGATTTTTTAAAAACTATATCAAATTTAAAACTATATCAGGTTTACTGTCTTTGAAAATGAACTGGAGCCAAGACCAGGAAGCAGAAATAGAACATATTGGCCATCCGATGACCTGCGATGATAAAGACCAGACCCTTAACACAGCCACAGAAATATGACCTAAAGCAACGTTAAACACAGATTCCTAACACAGCCAGATAAATATGACCTAAAGCAACGTTAAACACAGACTCCTAACACAGCCAGAGAAATATGACCTAAAGCAACATTAAACACAGACATCTAACACAGCCAGATAAATATGACCTAAAGCAACGTTAAACACAGACTCCTAACACAGCCAGATAAATATGACCTAAAGCACAGTTAATCAAAGACCCCGAACACAGCCACAGAAATATGACCTAAAGCAACGTTAAACACAGACTCCTAACACAGCCAGATAAATATGACCTAAAGCAACGTTAAACACAGACTCCTAACACAGCCAGAGAAATATGACCTAAAGCAACGTTAAACACAGACATCTAACACAGCCAGATAAATATGACCTAAAGCAACGTTAAACACAGACTCCTAACACAGCCAGATAAATATGACCTAAAGCACAGTTAATCAAAGACCCCGAACACAGCCACAGAAATATGACCTAAAGCAACGTTAAACACAGACTCCTAACACAGCCAGATAAATATGACCTAAAGCAACGTTAAACACAGACTCCTAACACAGCCAGAGAAATATGACCTAAAGCAACGTTAAACACAGACATCTAACACAGTCACAGAAATATGACCCAAAGCACAGTTAATCAAAGACCCCTAACACAGCCAGATAAATCTGACCTAAAGCAATGTTAAACACAGACTCCTAACACAGCCAGATAAATATGACCTAAAGCACAGTTAATCAAAGACCCCGAACACAGCCACAGAAATATGACCTAAAGCAACGTTAAACACAGACATCTAACACAGCCAGATAAATATGACCTAAAGCAACGTTAAACACAGACTCCTAACACAGGCAGATAAATCTGACCTAAAGCAACGTTAAACACAGACTCCTAACACAGCCAGATAAATATGACCTAAAGCAACGTTAAACACAGACTCCTAACACGGGGTTAAGTAGTACTACTAGTACTACTTACAGGCCAAATAAGAGTGCTGACCAAATAAGAGTGGTGGACAATCCACAATCACCTGACAGCATTGAAGACAGCATTCAGTAACCTCACAAGATGCTGTTTGGAACATTGTCAAATAATGCTGGGATAACATGAAGGTTTTGCTAAAAGTCCATGCCAGCTTGAGTGCACGTTGCCATTAAAGCGAAAAGTGGACATACCAAATACTAAGAAATTCTGAAATTAATGTAAGATTCAACTTTTCATTCAAATTGTAATCATAATATGATTAGTAATGAAAAAGTTTGTATTAAATTAGAAAATAATGCAAAATGGAAGCATTTTCACTAGTGGTCTCAGACTTTTGGACCCCACTGTGCATACACACTCACAAACACACACACACACAGACACACAGACACATGCTGTCACACATATACATTCATATACACACACATGCTCACATACATACATACACACACACACACACATATATATGCTGAAACATGCTCTCTCTCACGCACACACACACACACATGCTCACATACATACACACACTCACACACGCTGACACATGCTCACATACATACACACTCACACGCGCTGACACACGCACATACACACACGCTCTCACGCCCGCTGTCACGCACACACACACACACACAAACGCTCTCTCACACACGCTCACATACACACACACACACACTCTCACACACGCTGTCACATACACACATACACACACACACACACACACGCTCTCACACACGCTCACATACATGCACACACACGCTCTCACACACGCTGGCACATACACACACACACACACACACACGCTCTCACACACGCTGTGACATACACACACACACGCTCTCACACACGCTGTCACATACACACACACACACACTCTCACACGTTCACATACATACACACACACAAGCTCTCACACACTCTGTGACATACACACACATATACACACACACACACGCTCTCACACATGCTGTCACACACGCACACACACACACACACACACACACACAGCCCCTATAACAGCCACAGTAATCAGCGTAGGGAGAGCACAGCATGTGCCGTCTCACTTCAGCAAAAAGGCAATGTCATCGTCACTATGGTAACCGTCACGCAAGAACAGGTGCTGCAGTTAAGATGGCATCTGTAAGCTTGAAGCAAGATCTCTGTTCTCCCAACAGAAAATGCAATGAATTCAACAGTCAATCTCACATCATCCCTGACCACTCCCTGATCACACTCCTATAACAACACTGACCGCTAGGGTTTAACACCAGGAAAAGGGGAAACCTCTCCCAAAGTAATTCTCGTTTCCTGAGAAATATAACGAGAAAACAGTTTTTTGAGCTTACACCAGTGATGTTATTTGACTAAGTATTCGCTGTATAATTTCATTAAAAAATCTGATATGGCTGTTTGATGTGCCTGACACAGTCCAGGCTACATGGAGGCAGAGAAATAATCCATCAATATACTCTGCTTCTTAAAAGTGCACTTCCAAGTCGTTGTAGGCCTATGCCAATATTTTGTTTTAGCTAGCCTATAGACCAATGTCTATTATGTTTTATTTAGGGAGATAGTCATTTTATTGAAGATTGGCAACTGTCCATTTTATTTATAATAGGCCACAGTCAATTTAGTAGTTATTATAGACCATTATGTGATATTTCTACATTTGTACAGGCCAACCTCAGACATTGTATATGTTATAGCCTATTTAATCACTTATATGGCAGCACATTGGTCTTAAGAGCGCGTCCACGCCGAGAATGATAACTACAATTATAACGATAACAACGTGAGCATCCGCACTGATGAACGATAAGGCTCTGCAAATAAGCGTTTTGAACGTGAAGCCATGTAAATCCGGATGGGATCTCGATGGGCTGCCCGTGTTTCAGGTTCACCGTGGAGAAACCGGTATCAGAGCGGGAACACTTACAGGTGTCGGACTTCAGCATGCTGTTGGTGCTGCGGAAGTACTGCGGGTTCTCTATGACGGGGATTTTGGTCATGCCGATGATGACGGCGTCCGGGCCCATCTCTGAGGACGAGGGCGTATTGCTGCCGTTGGAGACGTGGTGCAGGGGACTGGCAGAGTCGTCGTCGTTGCTGATCACTGAGGAAGGACCTGTAACAGAGAAGCCATCATCAATGCTCATCGTGGTGCAGTCATCCTTAATACTCATTACTAGAGATACCAGAGACCTGGATCAGTGCAGGCATCGCTAACACACATTACTAGAAATACCAGAGACCTGGATCAGTGTAGTGTCTCCTCATTACTTGAGATACCAAAGAGCAGGGCAGTCATCGTCAGTACTAATTACTGAGGAGAAACCTGTACCAGAGCAGTTATCATCATCACTGAATACTGAGAAGAAACCTGTATGAGACCCATGCAATGAGACACATTCCCACAAGCGCCCACACACACACTCTCTGGCCTAACAGTGCTCTCTTTGACGTCATTGTTTTCCTCAAAATCTCTGACCAATTAAAAGGCAGAAGAATGGAATGTAGAAAGAAACAGGAACTCGGAGGAGACCAAAGGAGTCGCAGAGAGAGCCACACAGGCACAGGCGAGTGATAACACAAGAGGGATTGTCTCCCTCTCCCCTCTCATCCTGGCAAACATCCCAGCTGTGACATAACTCACACGCAAAATAACTTCCACAAACCACCGGACAACCGCTGCAGATGTGGATGTGTGCTGTGTGGATCTGACACACTAGATGTACAGATTTAGTGTAATCTGTGGTACCCAGCAGAGTATTGTAGACTTGCCCTAACACAGAGAAACACTTTATATCAAAGACATGCAAACAGAGGCCAGTGTGACTATCAAACAGTGCACATCCCTGTTGAAAAACAAAACAAAAAAACAAAACTGTTTTGAAACAGCTGGTAGCTGGTTGACCAGTTCAGACCAGCTCCATACTCAACATGGTTGACCAGCTCGAGCTAAGTTTTGAAACAGCAGCTGGTCATTTCAAGCTGGTCATAGACCAGGAATGAGAACTGCTTCAAAGTGCGCCTGAGAACTATGCAGAACGTGTGTAATATTCACATCCCTACAGCCACACATCCTGGCTCTCAGGCCCCTCCTCTCCCCCTGGAGAGGGGCCTGCCGACGGGGGCCAAGGTGGGGGGGGTGGGGATGCTCCCCCCATTCTGTGGAAGAGATAATTATGTGTGATATATATTTACTGTACCTCTACTCCCATTCACTATTATGGATTTTCTCTGACACAGGACGGTACTAATCTAATTTTCTGATAAACCGTCAGATAAAACTGTTAACTAAAGCCTGCGTCTGGCTTTCATCATGACACAGCCCTGGCGTTTAGGCTGTAGGCCAAAGAGTGGTGCAGCGGCACCCTGGGGTGCCGTGAGATCCCGCCAGGGCCGCCTGGAAGTCTCAGTTACGTTAAAATTAAACAGTCACGATAAGGATAAATCACACTGAATTTTACACAGTGATTTCAGTTGACAATGGAGCGTTTGTCAGCTCAACTGAATTCAATTCATAATGGAATTCGTAACCTAATTTGAAGGCTCTTACTGAAAATATCAGAACGTGTCTGAACTTCGTCGTCTGTGCTTTGACATTTGGTCAAATCTGTTTTTAAGTTTTAACTAGACTTGTGACATGGCTGTTTTGTAAATTTCCCCCCAAAAAAGTAAGATCAATGAAGAAATTACGAATAAACAGAAATGAAAACGTTCTGCTTCCTGGCCCTCCTGTTAAGCTCATTTTGATTGAATACATCTGTGATATAGCTTTTTATATCTATACCAAGCAGTTTGATGCATTATTTAATACATTTCTAAAAATACAAGACTCAGAGTGTATGAGCAAAGATCTGGCGAGGCTCCAGTGGAAGAGGCTGTTGCGCTAACCGCTGCGCTAATTTAGCAGAGCGGTTTAGTTACTAGCATAAATGATAGGACCACTGGCTAGTGAGAATTGCTTAAATGTAATTTCTAAAAAATTTTATTTGCTGAATTAAACATTTCATAATGTTCATCCATTTCTATCTTTAACACAGATTTACAAGATTTGCAACCAATTCATAGTGTGAGCAGTTTTTTTACCACTTGAAATGCATAAAAGGTGTTGCAAACGGCAAAGTAATTTTGGGGTGTCACTGAAATGGAAGACATTTACAGGGATGCCTGGGCACCACAGCTGTAAGGAGTTTACACTACAAAGCATTTACTCTGTACAGAGTTCAAATTCACACAGTGAGGAGCTCACGCTAAGGAAGTCGTAAGGTGTTTTGTGGAATTTTCATTTGAAGAAAAATTCCTCTTATGTTGTAATAAACAACGTATATTCAATCCCAGAAAATGATTTGCTGTTCAGATGAAATCCTGTTAACACAGGGTGTTCTTTCACAGAATGAGATTATCGCTCAATATGCTGTTCATCACCAGGAAATGATGAAATATTTGCGAGTGAAGCGCACTGTCGCAGACTGAGTGCAGATTCAGGCCACGGCAACACAAGGAACAGCGTCTCTAACAACCACGGTCAGTATATGGTTATGATGTGTTCCTGTGCAGCCCCACACACACACACACACACACACTCACATGGACACACGCACAGACACATACACACTCACTCACTCACTCACACACACACTCACACACACAGACACACACACACAGACACACGCACTCACACACACATGGACACACACAGACACACACACACACACACACATGGACAGACACACACACACACTCACACGCACATTCACACACACACTCACATATGCACTCACACACACAGACACACAAACACACATATGGGCACGTACACACACTCTCACACACACTCACGGACACGTACACACAGCTCCATTCATTAGACAGCAAAATGGAGGTTTGGTGCACAGCTGTCAGTGAGTCTCCTGGTGAACTGGTCACCTGCAGGCTCCAGGCTATGACCGCCGTGATCGTTATAAAGTGCGTTAAGAGCCACAGGGCACAATGTCAGTGTCTCTGCTGGGAGCCATGCTGGGGGCAGGTAATTGCTTATCGCTGTTCCAGTGAATGAGAGTGATGACTGCGTGTCACTCGCTATTGATTTAATTGTCTGCAGGGGGAATGGGAGGGGATTGACTGCGATTGGCCATTTTCAGGGACCTGCTGTGATTGGTTGGTTCCGTTACCGGCGAGGGGAGTATGTGTGAGACCACGTTAAGCTCATCTCAGCATTATGTTTTTGTGACACGCTAATGACCCTCTTTAGTGACACACATCAGTGTCATGTGACAATACTGACACACTATAGTGACACGCATTAACACAGGGTTAAACTACAGCGCAGTGCATTAACACAGGGTTAAACAACAGCTCAGTGCATTATCTCAGGGTTAAACTACAGCGCAGTGCATTAACACAGGGTTAAACTACAGCGCAGTGCATGAACACAGGGTTAAACTACAGCTCAGTGCATTAACACATGGTTAAACAACAGCTCTGTGCATTAACACAGGGTTAAACTACAGCACAGTGCATTAACACAGGGTTAAACTACAGCTCAGTGCATAAACACAGGGTTAAACTACAGCGGAGTGCATAAACACAGGATTAAACTACAGCGCAGTGCATTAACACAGGGTTAAACTACAGCACAGTGCATGGACACAGGGTTAAACTACAGCTCAGTGCATTAACACAGGGTTAAACTACAGCTCAGTGCATTAACACAGGGTTAAACTACAGAACAGTGCATTAACACAGGGTTAAACTACAGCTCAGTGCATAAACACAGGGTTAAACTACAGCACAGTGCATTAACACAGGGTTAAACTACAGCGCATTGCATTAACACAGGGTTAAACTACAGCGCAGTGCATTAACACAGGGTTAAACTACAGCTCTGCATTAACACAGGGTTAAACTATTGCTCAGTGCATTAACACAGGGTTAAACTACAGCGCAGTGCATTAACACACTGTGTTAATTAACGTGACTGGGAAGCCAAATGCATCTGATGCTAAGGGCTAATGTGGCTTTAGACGGCATAGCGGAGCTCCATCCTCACAGACACCCCCCGTGGGGCAGACCAGGACCCCCTCTGTGTTAACAGGGCATGTGCTTCAGCAGAGAGGGAGGAGGGAGGGATGTGATCTATTGATCTCTCGAAGGAAGAGGGACAAACCAGAACAGACCAGATCGGAGGGGAGGCAACCCGATCCACATCCTGATAGGATTTCAGTTACACAGCAGAACTGTACCCCCCGCCCCCCAAACTGGACCCAGCGCCTGTCCCATCCCTGCCCACAATCTGCAGATAGAATTCCCAGCCAATATAAGAAGTCTCGTGTAAAAATAGAGTCCATTTTCTATTTTTATGAAAATAGATTCCGATTCTCACATGATGGTCTGAAGGTAGGACTTAGTGACTTTGTGAAGGCACTGAAAAATGTTTCCTGTTGAGAGATGAGAGGATAATCACCCTTGAACCCCAACATTGGACCTGCACCAGTGCAACTACCACATTTGAACAGCAAAAATAAATCAACAGACACAATTAGCACACACTAATACACAGGCACACCAACACTCACAAGCACACATACACACTCACATTAACATGTACAGTGCATTCCATAAGTATATGGATTTATTTTTTTGTGTCATTGGAAACAGGTCTTACGGACAGATTACATTTTTCCAGAACTTTGCAGTAACTAGTGGTTTGCATCTTGCAGTGTAGCCTGTTTGTGAAGACTTCTGTGGACACTAATACACCATTCTTCATTATGGTGAGAACTCTTTGGTCATAAACTGTCAGGCTCTTTGCAATTACTGAGCCCAACAATGCTCTTTCTTCTTAATGCTGTTCCAAGTAATTCATTTTAGTAAGCTTATATAGGTTTGGCCTATATATCAGACTTTTTTTTCTCAACATCATAATGACTTCCTTGACTTTCATTGGCACAATCTGGTCCTCATGTTGACAAACACGAATAACAGACTCAAAAGCCGAGAATCAAGACTAGATACTGAAAGCTCTCTTACTTGTACTAAGGAAGCAATTGAAAAAACCTGACTGATCATTAACACATGTAAAGCCATTTGTCCCAAATATTATGGTGCCTTGAAATGTGGGGGGGCTATGCATAAGAAAGGCTGTAATTCCTACATGGTTCACCTGATGTGGATGTAACTACCCTCAAATTAAAGCTGACAATTTGTACTTAACCTCATATTCATCATATTTCAAATCCACTGTGCCAGAGTACAGAGACAAAAATACAAAACTTGTGTCACTGTCCAAATATCTATGGACTGCACTGTACAAACACACATGCACACACATACGGGACGTGTGTTTCTATCTGAGGGGGGGCATGGTCGAAGTAGCACAGTATGATTGACAGGTTTACACCCCCGCTGTAACAGTCTTATTGTTGATCATTATTGTGTCTCTCAATCCTGCTAATGTGTTGCCATAGGGTCAAGCCACTCAGGTTCCCTTAAAGGCATTTTATCCCAAGCAAAAGGAAAACCCTCATAACTGCAGCAGAGCATCAGATACCAGTAGCACATCTGAGAAACATTCCTGTACTTTAGGGAGCACAACAATGTTCATTTGGATCATTTAATGATTGAAATCACATTGGTAACAGTAGCATTATTTTTAGAAAATTACAAGCTAGTTTCTCAAAGCCACATCTCAAGCTGTATCACACTGCAATCTACCGCCCTGCCTCACACTGCACTCTACTGCCCTGCATCACAATGCACTCTACTGCCCTGTCACACTGCACTCTACTGCCCTGCATCACGCTGCACTCTACTGCCCTGTATCACACTGCACTCTACTGCATTCCCCTGCATCACATTGCACTCTACTGCCCTGTATCACACTGCACTCTACTGCATTCCCCTTTATCACACTGCACTCTACTGCATTCCCCTTTATCACACTGCACTCTACTTTCCTGCATAACACTGCACTCTACTGCCCTGCATCACACTGCACTCTACAGCCCTGTCACACTGCACTCTACTGCCCTGTATCACACTGCACTCTACTGCATTCCCCTGTATCACACTGCACTGTGCTGCCATGTATCACACTGCACTCTACTGCATTCCCCTGTATCACACTGTACTCTACTGCATTCCCCTTTATCACACTGCGCTCTACTGCCCTGTATCACACTGCACTCTACTGCCCTGTCACACTGCACTCTACTGCCCTGTATCACACTGCACTCTACTGCCCTGCATAACACTGCACTCTACTGCCCTGCATCACACTGCACTCTACTGCACTGTCACACTGCACTCTACTGCATTCCCCTGTATCACACTGCACTCTACTGCATTCCCCTGTATCACACTGCACTCTACTGCCCTGTATCACACTGCACTCTACTGCATTCCCCTGTATCACACTGCACTCTACTGCCCTGTATCACACTGCACTCTACCGCCCTGTCACACTGCACTCTACCGCCCTGTCACACAGCACTCTACTGCCCTGCATCACACTGCACTCTACAGCCCTGTATCACACTGCACTCTACTGCCCTGCATCACACTGCACTCTACTGCATCCCCCAGTATCACACTGCACTCTACTGTATTCCCCAGTATCACACTGCACTCTACTGTATTCCCCTGTATCACACTGCACTCTACTGCTTTCCCCTTTGTCACACTGCACTCCACTGCATTCCCCTTTATCACACTGCACTCCACTGCATTCCCCAGTATCACACTGTACTCTACTGCATTCCCCTGTATCACACTGCACTCTACTGCTTTCCCCTTTGTCACACTGCACTCTACTGCATTCCCCTGCATCACACTGCACTCTACTGCCTTGTCCTATATCATACTGCACTCCATCCATCCATCCATTATCTTAACCCGCTTATCCTGAACAGGGTCGCAGGGGGGCTGGAGCCTATCCCAGCATACATTTGGCGAAAGGCAGGAATACACCCTGGACACCCACGCCAGTCCATCGTAGGGCACACACACCATTCACTCACACACTCATACCCATGGGCAATTTAGACTCTCCAATCGGCCTAACCTGCATGTCTTTGGACTGTGGGAGGAAACCAGAGTACCGGAGGAAACCCATGCAGACACGGGGAGAACATGCAAACTCCGCACAGAGAGGCCCCAGCCGACGGGGATTCAAACCCAGGACCTCCTTGCTGTGAGGCGGCAGTGCTACCCACTGCACCATCCGCACTGCACTCCATGTATCCACTTATTTACTGATTCACCGTTGGGCTTTCTAACTCCAAAGATGACCAAAACACAATCATTCAGCACCTTTTCTTTATTGCTGTTTTCACATGAGGTTTTACGCCTTTACAGGTCAGTCTACAAGGCACACACCTCACCGAGGCTACATTCACTGCTGTTGCCCAGTGGTTAGAGCATGTGTCCATGCCGTAAGGTATGTGTTTCACTCTACAGATGTTGTATTAAAGAAAATACTGTATTTACAATGCAAATGCATGTTTCCATTATCCAATGTGTTGTACATCCTAATTAGAGAAAAATTTAAATGAAAAAATGTTATCAAAAAGACTTCCCAGAAAATTTTATAAAAATACACATTAGAATTTCCATTCAGTGAGACTATTTTTTCTTTCCTAACAAACACATTTTTATTATCATTAAAAGCACTTCATCATAAAGATGTGGAAAACTACACAAAACGAACAGTTAAAGGAATATATCCATAACTGTGAAGATCATACTAAAACACAAAATGTCTAAAGCCACAAGATGAAACCGTCTCCATGGTGACCCTGAAATGTCCTCAATGAAATATTTTCAGGCAGTGAAATATGAATCTCCCACCACTGAGCTGCCCCAAACTGTGCAGTTGTGTGTGTTGTGTATGTGTGTGTGTTTGGTGTATATATATGTGTGCGTGTGTGTGTGTGTGCATTGTTTCATTCATTTGATCATTCATGAGATACAGTGCATAATTATTTGGACAGTGGTACAATTTCTGTTCTTTTGGCTCTGTACTCCAGGACATTGGACGTGTAGGAATTGCTGTACATCCCTTTTTATACATAGTCCCTCCATTTCATGGGACCAAAAATAATTGGATAGTTGGAGTCTCGGTTGTTTCTGATTAGTCAGGTGTATTCAATCGCTTCCTTAGTGCAGGTATAAGAAAGCTTTCAGTATCTAATTTTGAGTCAAGGCTTTGGATTGTCTGTTATTGGCATTTGTCAACATGAGGACCAGAGTTCTACCAATGAAAGTCAATTAAGCCATTATGAGGCTGAGAAATAAGGAAAAAAACTATCAAAGACAGGCCAAACAATAGCCTCACCAAAACTGTAAAAAAGAAATAAGAAGAAAGAGAGCATTGGTGTATGTTTCGGATCATTGCCTTGCTGTGGTGTGAAGCACTGTACAAGTCATTTGAATGAACTTGAGCCGATACGATGCTTCTTTACCCTTCAGAATTCCTTCTGCTGCTGCTGCTGCTGCTTTCAACAGTTACATTATCAAAAAAGGCAAGTGAGCCAGTACATGTGTCAGCCATACATGGTCACTATAGCCATACGTGCCCACCACTAACTATAACACCCCCACCATGTTGCACAAATGTTGAAAGGTGCTTTGGTTCTTGGGCAGCTCTTTCTAGCCTACACACTTTGGTCTTACAGACAGACCACAACTCAACCTTGGTCCAATTTGTCCACAAGAACTCTTTTTGGTACTACTTAGCAAACTGTATCCTGGCCATCCTTTTACAGTTTTTTCCGATTGCTTACACGCTAAAATGTAATGCTTAAACAAAGGCACCAAAAGTACACACACTTTCTGCTTTGCACTTTGTTTGCAATTCTGTAGCACACTTCTTGCAAAACACAAGACAGTGTTTCTTACATTTGACACTTCGTTCATGAATTAAATCTCTTGCAATCATTGGGAAAACACACTTGAACTTGGCAACACCCACACACACGAAAACACGTATACACTAATTGAACACCAATTGGTCTGAGCCTTAACACTACAAATAGATCTCAGGTAAGGTAACCTCTTTTGTGAGAACTTTGCAAACATGGAGGCAGTGAGAGCAAGGGGCAGGGGAAGAGGTGGAGGAAGAGAGGAGTAGAAGGAGGACAAAGACGAGAACAGAGAAGGGGACCAGGCAATAGATAGACGTATTTTTGACGATATTTGGGCCACTTTGGTGAACCATGTCATAAATCATGATGAGGAAGGCTGGGCAGAGTCCAGCCCAACCTGAGTCACTACACGGTAGAATCCATAATATGGAAATTTAGACTGGAAAACAGGTAAGCCTTCAACTTTTTACACTAGACTGAACCAATGTAATTGTTGCACATCATTCTGCATCATAGTACAATACAATGTAGTCCTACAATATTAGGTCTGTACTCCTCAGTGATAAAAAAAAAAGGTATAGTGCTGTGAAGGAACTGCGAGGAACTGGAACTGTGAGAGCAAACCATCGCAGATCACACAACATTGCGTAATATGAACCGTGTCAGTATATCGACACTCTGCCACATATTGCGTCAACACAAACTTACAAATATAACGGCTTTACAGGGTTCCAAGCTGCGTTAGTCAAAGAGCTTCACTCTGTGCAAGTGTCACTGTACTGTACTCTAATACAGTAATGGCAGTAGATTGTGTCCTATTGACATCGCATAGGTAGTCAGACAGAGCAGGATGTGACCTAGGCAGGCGCCATTTTGGGAGGCCATATTTTCCTCCTTGCCTAGCCAGGGATGACATTGCTTGTGATGTGGCCAGACCCCAACAGAAGGCGGGATTCATAAGCCATCCACCACATCCCTTACAATACTATATTATATTGATTACTGTACTGTAATTCTTTCTTTTTTTTTTTTTTTACCTGCAATGGCAAAAATAATAATTATAAAAATAATTATATTCTGTATATATTTTTTCACTCATTGAAATGTGAGTAGATGTACTGTACTGGGACAATCTTTCACAGAAGCCTGTATGAGAAAATGTAAAAGATATACAAAGTACTAAAGACAGCAGTGTTTTCTGTTAAGTACATCAGTGTGTTGCTGCTGCTTTGAAAGAGTAATTCAAATGGTACTTGTATCATTTTGTTACAAAAATGCCATTTTGAAAAAGGATTATAAGGTGAAAAGTTTAATTTTGCCTTGGAAGTGAAATGTTTATCTCCAAGTGTTGTCTTATTTGGCTTGTGTTTAGAGTTTTGACAAGGTGAGCCAAATTCCGCAACAAGTGTGCAAGCAATCGGAAAAAACTGTAATGCAGCTAAAGAGTGCTTCACGTCTTGCAGTGTAGCCTCTGAGAGTCGTCCCTGACACATCCATGCCTGCCTCCTGAAGGGTGTTTCTGATCTTCATTGTCAGGAGAATCTTTCGGTCATCCACTGTAGAGGTCTTCCTCGGCCTACCTGTCCCTTTGTGATTACTGAGGTCACCAACTGTCTCTTTCTTCTTCACAATGCTCCAAGCTCTGGTCTTCAGGTTGTCAAACAACAATAGCAGATTCCAAAGGCAATCAAAATGGAATCAAGACTAGATACTGAAAGCTTTGAATACACTGGGCTAATCGGAAGCAGCTGAGAAACCAACTGTCCAATTACTTTTGGTCCTCTAAAATGGAGGAATTATGTATAAAAAGGGATGTAATTCCTACAGGGATCCACCCAATATGGATGTAAATACCCTCAAATTAAAGGTGACAGGTTACAGGTGCACTTTAACCTCATATCCATGGCTTAATTTCAAATTCAATCTGCTGGAACATAGAGCCAAAAGAACAGAAATTGTTCTTTTGAACAAAAACCAAAACTGACTGTATGCAGTGTGAATTAGGTCTGTGGAAAACACACACACACACAGCAGCAGCATTAGTAATGGGGATAAGGGTGGAGCAGCAGCATTAGTAATGGGGATAAGGGTGGAGCAGCAGCATTAGTAATGGGGATAAGGGTGGAGCAGCAGCATTAGTAATGGGGATAAGGGTGGAGCAGCAGCATTAGTAATGGGGATAAGGGTGGAGCAGCAGCATTGGTAATGGGGATAAGGGTGGAGCAGCAGCATTAGTAATGGGGATAAGGGTGGAGCAGCAGCATTAGTAATGAGGATAAGGGTGGAGCAGCAGCATTAGTAATGGGGATAAGGGTGGAGCAGCAGCATTAGTAATGGGGATAAGGGTGGAGCAGCAGCATTGGTAATGGGGATAAGGGTGGAGCAGCAGCATTGGTAATGGGGATAAGGGTGGAGAAGCAGCATTGGTAATGGGGATAAGGGTGGAGCAGCAGCATTAGTGAACGTGAATGTGAGAGTATAGTCGAAAGGCGGACATGTTTCGTGGCTCTTGTATGGAGTCGATGGACTGCCCAACTCCCCCTGTATGGAACTCCCTAGCTGCCTAGCCCTGCCTGCCCGTTCCCCTGGGCACAAAACAGACTCAGACAGGGAACTGGGTTAATGCTGTCCTATCTCTGTGCCCTAAATTATTAATCTGCACACAGAGAGCTGTCCTCCTCCCCAACATACCTCTCCCCTGGTTGCCAGGAGTTCTCCACCATATATCTGCCCTGATTGGCTAGAGTTGCCCCTTTGAGATTCAGGATTGACTGGGAGGATGGTGAATAAAAACTCAACAACCTTCTTAACTGGTTTATAGGACTTCATGACCATCATAACTGCTTAACAATGCTTCCGAACTTCTTCTACTCTTTTTTCCCTCTCTGTTCACTTCAGTTCAAACATGTTTTATTGGCATGACACTCAGTGACCACTATATTAGGTACATCCTGTGCACCAGCTCACCTTGTTAATGAGAGAGGTCAGTGGAAAATGGCCAGACAGGTCCAAGCTGAGAGGAAGGCGACAGTAACTTAAATAACCACGTGGAACTCAGGGGAGCATCTCTAAACACACAACATGGTGACCATTGAAGTGGATGGGCTACAGCACTATCTGAAAAATTTGAACCTAATTAAGTGGTCACTGGGTGTACATTATAGGGAAGCTAAAGCAGTGGCTAGTGCTAACGCCGGTCTGGAAGGTCAGCTCTCAGCAGGGCAGCGCATAGCTGCTGTATCCTGGCCCAGAGAGGGATGGGTCAGGTGGTCGGCTTGGAGCCTCCTTCGGGTAGCTGGGGGTCTGCAGAGTGACTGCGCAGCTCAGCTGGGGGTCTGCAGTATCTGTCTTGTGAAACTCACCATTTTTAATGTGTTTTATGGAACTGGGGAGGGGCTGTTTCAGTGTTGTTAGCATATTTTTCTTTTCATTGTAAATTACTGTCACAGTGTGGGAGGAGGTGTCCCCCGCTCTGTCACCGTGCCTCTGGCCCCGGGTTCAGGGGCTGTGAGCTCACCAGCGCTTCGGCTGGGCCGTTATGAAATGACACAAAGCCTGAGGGAGACAAGCAGAACACAACCAAAACATGAGGAGCGAAACCATGCAGATGAGGAAAACACAAATAATAAGCAGGAGACAAAGGGGTCGACTGCAGGGGGCGGGGTCACCGAGGTGGGTGTGGAAAGGGGTGGGGTCACGTACATGGGTGCGGAAAGGGGCGGGTTTTACTGGGGGATGGTGTGGAAGGGGGCGGGGTTACTGAGAGATGGGCGTGAAAGGGGCGGGTCAGTGGGTGATGGGTGTGAAAAGGGGCGGGGTCACAGAGATGGGTGTGGACGGGGGCGGGGTTCCAATAGATGAGTATGGAAAGGGGGAGGGGTCACAGAAATGGGTGTGGAAAGGGGCGGGGTCACAGAGATTTGAGTGTAATTTCAGTGACAGTTTCACAGCCAAACCTGTAATGATGGAACAGCACCTCTGATCACAGGCGAGAGGAAGGCTCGGGGTTATGCTGTATTAGTGGTAGTTAGTCATGGGAGTGACAGGTAGCTACAGAAGCTCTGTGGATTTTTGCACTTGATCTATTGAAGCTCGTCCCGCTAATATTCTTAAGGTGGAAACAATTCCGATGTGACAGTCAGTCGTCACAGAATTCACACCCCCTGCAGACCCAGCTAGCGGAATGATTTCACAAATCTTCTGACATGCAACTGAACACACTCGGGTATGGAAATGATGTTACAGTCACACTGCAGACGCACCTACTGCAGAATACTGCGCTTCAGTGAAGACTTCATGACTCCCTGTGCCAAATAAGGCCCTGTGAAATGTCGACTGAAGCTTATCTCCCCTGCAAACACATCGCAGTGCACTTCTGTGAGTGACAGTGTGTATCTGTGAGTGACAGTGTGTATCTGTGAGTGACAGTGTGTATCTGTGAGTGACAGTGTGTATCTGTGAGTGACAGTGCTCCATGATGACAGTGTGTATCTGTGAGTGAGTGAATATGCTCCATGGTCACAGTGTGTATCTGTGAGTGAGTGAGTGAATATGCTCCATGGTGACAGTGTGTATCTGTGAGTGAGTGAATATGCTCCATGGTCACAGTGTGTATCTGTGAGTGAGTGAGTGAATATGCTCCATGGTCACAGTGTGTATCTGTGAGTGAGTGAGTGAATATGCTCCATGGTCACAGTGTGTATCTGTGAGTGAGTGAATATGCTCCATGGTCACAGTGTGTATCTGTGAGTGAGTGAATATGCTCCATGGTCACAGTGTGTATCTGTGAGTGAATAGAGGAGAAAACATTCTGAAAAGTTCTGTATTTTAACACTGTGTGTTATACTCAACTAAAACCTGACACTGCTACTACAGCTAACACTGAACACTGCAAAACCTAACAATGGTACCATGACTAACATTGAACACTGCAAAACCTAACAATGGTACCATGACTAACACTGACCACTGATGAAACAGTGCTACCACAGTTTCAAATATTGCTAAAACTTAACACTGCTACTACGACTAAGACCGAACACTGCTAAAACTAAACACTGGTGTTCTATATCTTCCACAAAACGGAGTAGAAGTTGCGGGCGTTGGCAGGACCTGAGCCTGGACAATTTTACCCAGGTTTTACCCATTTACGGAATGCAGGATAAGCGAGGTTACGGTTCAGACAAATTCAGACAAAAACATGATTCAGCCTCAGAGTCTCCCAACCCCCCCAAAACACACCCGCCTGACGCTACCAAACTCACATGGGGCCATATGAGCATATAAGCACAGCCAGGGGTCACTCTGCTAGCCCTGAACATTCTCTCCTTACAGGAAGAGCTCCTGCTTCCTGCCCCTCATCTTGTGACCTTTGACCTCTGTGTCCCAGGCACACCTCTGAGGAATCCCGGCAAGGCCAGGCTGCCTCACCTGAGTAACAGGTAAGGCAGAGCATTCCGAGACACGGAGCCTTGTGGGGGGAGACTGCTCTGACCTTGAGAGGAAGTTATTGATTACGTAGTGAACCTTCAAACCCAGAGTAACCTGAAACCCATCCTACTGAATCATTAATAACACACCCACACACACTCACTCAACAGACACACATGCACACCCCCTTCACCAACCCTCACAAAATATATGCATACCCCCTCAGAATCCCTCACACACACACACACACACACACACACACACACACACAGACTCACACCTGATGTGCGACAGGAAGTCTTCAGGTTTCACTTCCTCTCTGTACATAGAGCGATGTGGCGCTTGATGCCGAAATGTGACTCTGGCTCCCCCTCCCCCCCAGCATAAACACTCGGGCCCCAGAGGGATTATGGGCCGGCGCTACAGTGCCCCGATCAGATAGAGAGCCTCTTTCCCCACATCCGCCCCTTTACGCCAGCGACCAGCGAGCGCCAATCAATGGGGCCGAACCGGAGACCCCTCAGCCATCTAATCGGCCCCGAGCTTTCAGCGCTCTCAGTCGCACGGGAGCGTCGCCCCGTGCCACCAACTGCCACCAACTGCCAAAAACCACCACCACCTGCCACAGTCTCCCCGGCACCGCCAACGACTACTTCTAACAGCACAGCCTGCCTCCGACTGCCAGTACACTTCTATCCGGCGGGTACAGCACACTGTAATCACAGGGGGCAGCATAACCAGGCCTTAAACCTTAAACCAGCATGACCCCCTTGCCCTGGCCCCTTCACTGGTAAGTGCTTACAGACTTGTGAAGTGCACTGTATCAATTCAATCTATTCTCATAACAGAGCACGGTACCCCACCCCCCCCCCACCCCCCAAATGTGGAAATTGATGATTTCCTAGGCCAGGGTATAGTCAGGTTTCAGAAAGGATATAGCAGGCTTACTAATGGGTTAATGACATATGTTAGGGCATACTGTATTAGACAACATGAAAACTAGCCAAGAGAAGCACACAGCGTGGTGTGACTAGCTTCACATTACAATTGCAATGTTAAAAACAAAAAGAAGTGAGCTTAACGCAGCTTAAGTGCATTTCTTTAGGTGGAAATTCCTCTCCAAATGCAGGAAAATTATTAGTAAACTACTTTGTCCTGAAATGAATGATGAGCTCTCATAAGAGACCTGCCTGCATGTGGTAACATTAAAGATTCTTTAAAGGTTCTTACCTTTGATTCCAAACTTTGAGTTCCTTCCGAACTTTAGGATGATCAACATCAGGACAAATCCAGTGAAGGCGACGGCGGCGATTCCGACAACGACGTACACCTACAAAAACAGGAAGCGCCTGATCGACTGATACTGCCACAACCAATCACAGCTCTTTTTGTTCACTGGCGGCAGACCGCAGAAAATGGCAACCGGCAAATCACAACCATGTGTGTTCATTAGCGTCGTACAGTAACAGCTAATGATAGTTCTGTGAGCCGATTGATGTCATGAGGAGCGACAGTGTAATAGCCAATCACCGCTTCTATAAATGCTTTGTGATTCTTCTGCCCCTGCAGGCCCGCGTCACTGTACTTTGGACTGACCCGGGGTCACCTCAAACCTCCGGATGGGGTTACTGTAGCAGGAAGCAGGTACTCACCGCCGCCTTGTCCTCTTGGCCCACAGGCGGATCCTCTGTTTAGGAGAAAACCATTCAAAATAAAATCCAAATAACTAGCAACACTGTTACTGTGCGTCTACGTTAGCTACCCTGCTGAATAAAAAACAGCGCAAGCTATGTTTTGAAACAGCTGGTAGCTGGTATTTTGAGCTGGTCATAGCTGGATTTTACATCAGTGCACCTTTTTATTTGCCTGAGCAATTCTGACTGAATTTAGTTTACTGTGATATTATTACTTTACAAAGTGATTGATGCTTCCACTTGTCATAGGGTGTGTGACTGTAGAAAAATGTCACTAAAAACACACAAACTCATACCTGTGGGTTGGTCTAGGCCGCCAATGGGAAAAGAGAAAATACAGGAGATAAGTATCAATATAAACAAGGAATAAGTGTGATATTAAATCCCCTTAACACAGAAAGCCTTGCAAACAACAAATTAAACCTGCTATATCACATTAACTGATGCATGCCATCATGTAGTGTGCATTTAACTAAGTATATCATATACTGACTCATTAATAAAATGTATATTGTAAAAATGTCAAGTTTCTAATGCTCACCATAATAGGCTGCATCTGGCCCTGTTCCATCTGCAACAGAAACAGAAACAAAGGCTTTTTTAAATGCACCAAATTTGTTTTGTCACTAAGAGTCTACTTCTTCTCCCTGAGCAGTCTACTTTCTCTCCCAGAGTAGTCAGCTTCTTCTTCCAAAACAGTCTACTTCCTCTTCCACAGCAATCTAATTCCTTTCTCTGAGCAGTCTACTTCCTGTCTCTGAGCAGTCTACTTCATCTCTCTGAACAGTCTACTTCCTCTTCTAAAACAGTCTACTTCCTCTTCCAGATAAATCTACTTCCTCTCTCTGAGCAGTCTACTTCCTCTCTCTGAACAGTCTACTTCCTCTTCCAAAACAGTCTACTTCCTCTTCCAGAGAAATCTACTTCCTATCCCAGAGCAATCTACTTCCTCTCTCTGAACAGTCTACTTCCTCTCCCAGAGCAATCTATTTCTCTCTCTGAACAGTCTACTGGCTCTTTTCAATCTGTTATTTTTCCTCTTTGCTGGAAATCAGAAAGGAAGAAAGGAAGAAAGGATGCGAGGAATGGATGGAGGAATGTAGGAAAATAATTCTGCTAATGGAATGTTCTTGCTCCGTCAAACATCAGTGTGAAGCCACATCAATTACAGAGGTGGCAGATGTGGAGAGGTGGATCCACAGGTCATTTGTACATCACGCAAAGGATGTGCTTGTGTTTCCTCGCTCGATAATCTTTTGTGAGCCTCCTAGATCCTGGCTCCAGAATTTTACTATTTGGAATGTCCTGAAAGACGATGGACCTACTTCCGGGTCGGGCAAGGAACGAGGAGACAAGGAAGGATAAAATAAGCAACTGGAATGAGCCTCTTCCTCTCTGAGCAGCCTACTTCCTCTCCCTGAATAGTACACTCTCTCCTCCTGATGAGTCTGCTTCCGACGCAGCTCTCCCCGTTTGTTCCCATGAGACTCACTTTCCCAGGGTTCCTTCATGAAGTGGGAGAAGATGGACTTCTCGTCCCTTCCGAACTGGTTGCGGGCCTGCAGGATGTAGAGGCCGTTGTTGACGTGCGTGGGGTTGTCCAGCTGCAGGCAGCCGTGGTACTCGTTCTCCGTCATGTCGTGGATTTGGGTGCTGATGTAGTCGCCCTCTGAGACGGGATCGCCGTTGAACAGCCACTGCAGCTCCGGCTTGGGGTTCCCCGCCACGCTGAAGGGGATGCACCAGTGGTGGTCCGATATGGCGTCCATCAGCTTAGTGATCTCCGGAGGAACTACAGTGAGGAGGACAAGGAGGCACAGGTTCAGTAAGGAGGAGAAGGAGGCACAGGTTCAGTGAGGAGGAGGAGGCAGAGGTTCAGTGAGGAGGAGGAGGCACAGGTTCAGTGAGGAAGAGGGGGCACAGGTTCAGTGAGGAGGAGGAGGAGGCACAGGTTCAGTGAGGAGGAGGAGAAGGCACAGGTTCAGTGAGGAAGAGGAGGAGGCACAGGTTCAGTGAGGAGGAGAAGGAGGCACAGGTTCAGTAAGGAGGAGGAGGCACAGGTTCAGTGAGGAAGAGGAGGAGGCACAGGTTCAGTGAGGAGGAGGAGGCAGAGGTTCAGTGAGGAGGAGGAGGCACAGGTTCAGTGAGGAAGAGGGGGCACAGGTTCAGTGAGGAGGAGGAGGAGGCACAGGTTCAGTGAGGAGGAGGAGGCACAGGTTCAGTGAGGAGGAGGAGGCAGAGGTTCAGTGAGGAGGAGGAGGCACAGGTTCAGTGAGGAAGAGGGGGCACAGGTTCAGTGAGGAGGAGGAGGAGGCACAGGTTCAGTGAGGAGGAGGAGAAGGCACAGGTTCAGTGAGGAAGAGGAGGAGGCACAGGTTCAGTGAGGAGGAGAAGGAGGCACAGGTTCAGTAAGGAGGAGGAGGCACAGGTTCAGTGAGGAAGAGGAGGAGGCACAGGTTCAGTGAGGAGGAGAAGTTTTGGTTCAGAGCGGTAAAGGCAGTGGGATGCTGGGAGCTTACACAGAATGTCCAGGACCACAGACGAGGTATTTTCTCCGACCACGTTCTCCGAGGTGCAGGTGACACTGTGGCCGCTGTCCCCAGAGGAGAGGTTACTCAGACGCAACTCTGCCACCAGGTCTGACTCACTGACCTACGGAATACACACAAAGCCCACCTGTCACAAACCCTGCCATCACCCAAAAACACAGAGATTACAGAGCAGTGTTAGTTATTATAGACTAGTCGCCTTAGGGAGAAGTGTTTTATGGGGTAACAAATGCGACATTAAGAGCTATCATTTTTGCATGCATTTTTGTCCTACATTTAAGCAAAATATGCCATTTTTCTCACATTGAATCTAAACAATGTAAATTTACATTTACGATCTAAATGCTTTATACATTTAGCTAAATGGTAAGACATTAATATAATATAATAAAAAAACTAAATAATTAAACATTTAGTTCATATATATATAATTTTGGGATAGCACATTTAACATTTACACCTGTTATTTCAAAGATCATATATGTTGGAAAAATGTACGTTTTACTTCAATTTGAGGAAAAAAAGCACAGAAAACCATTTAATGTCGCATTTACCACTCCATAGTGTTTTACGAGTTGCTTTATGGAGTAGTGTGGTAATGCATTATTTTACAGCCTGTTAATAACCTAGCATTTACTGGGTACTTATTATGTAACTCAGTACTATGAAGTTACATAATAAGTACTGCAAAATGCATTTACATAGTAGTCAGATATGGTACTTACTTTGATTCATAGTACTTAATACTATGTAAAATAAAGTGTCAGCAGTTGTGTTGGTGGAGTTGCGTTATGAGATAGTGTTGGTGGAGTTGCGTTATGAGATATTGTTGGTGGAGTTGTGTTATGGCGTAGTGTTGGTGGAGTTGTGTTATGACGTAGTGTTGGTGGAGTTGTGTTATGACGTAGTGTTGGTGGAGTTGTGTTATGGCGTAGTGTTGGTGGAGTTGTGTTATGACGTAGTGTTGGTGGAGTTGCGTTATGGCGTAGTGTTGGTGGAGTTGTGTTATGACGTAGAGTTGGTGGAGTTGTGTTATGGCGTAGTGTTGGTGGAGTTGCGTTATGGCGTAGTGTTGGTGGAGCATTACCTCATAGGTGGAAACGAGGTGGCTGGTGTTCCAGAAGAGATGGGGGCGGGGCACGCCTGACGTGTGACACCGCAGCACTGCACTGCCCCCCTCCTTCACCGTTATTCTGGAGGGACTGACCGTCACTGAGGGAAGCACTGCGCGGACACACAAACACAAGCCAGACCTGAACACCCCACATGCCAAACATTTGCTGCCTTAACACCCACATACCAAACATGTACTGCCTTAACACCCACATACCAAACATTTACTGCCTTAACACGCACATACCAAACATTTACTGCCTTAACACCCTTTACAGCAATTACATACATTTTACTGGAATGTATTGTCTATCTGTGGATGTGCTTGGAAATATGATATTGCAGTACATTTAATATCCACAAGGGAAGAAAAGAGGAAATAAAATGTGTGTCAAATGTGTGCCTGTTTGTGCACTCAGCTCAGTACTGTTTCTTGGTATCCAGAAAACACCGAACTCTGGGAAGGAAAGTGGACATTCTCTTGCGGACCCTGTCCTGAAACGTGGCTTTTATTTTGCATTAAATATCATCAACTCTTCACTCAACTTGACTCAGAATCTTCACCGCTCTATCAGTTACAAACTCCATGGGCATTTGGCAGAGGGGTGCCATGAATCTTCAAACCCTTAACCAAACCCTTAAACCAAAGCTAACACATCTCCTTTTCGCCAAGGAAAGGCATTAATAACTGAATCGGGTAAGAAAGCCATACATTCCTCTTGTTTAAAGTGACTGTCAAGGGGCTGGAAATAGTTGGAATAACCATAAATTATCACAGAGGGATGTATCCACAACACATCTACCAAAGATCTATTCAAAGTAATGTCAATAACGATAATAAGACACATTTCAAGTCAGACATAAAATCTGTACTGACAACGATGTCATGATTGTATGGGCGTGGTTTGGACCGCCTCGCCACCCCCACCTCCCTCCTCAACTCCTCCCAAAATGTACCACCCACAAGTAAATTGTGTTGGAGAAGGAGGGATACTGGGAGCGGGATAAGGTCGGTTGAGGGATTAAGATCTGAAAAATAGCAAAATGCAAAAAGCACAGGATGTTTTTGTTGTGAGGCGACAGTGTTATCCACTGCACCACCATGCCGCCACATAGCTTTAGCTAGAAATCTCTCTAAAAAACCGTATACAAATCTCATGAAACTATGGGAGGAGATATGCAATGAAAGTAAACGATTTATTGGCTGTTAGGTCAGGTCCCTCTTGATGTCATAAATGATCTGGACCCAATAGCTCTGGTAATAAATTAGACTAAATTAGAATAGATGGAAACGTTTAGAATTTGATATTGCAATTCAATTTATTTTTCTGCTGTTACCAATGCTTAATCCATAACACCATACAACATAGTACCTTTACAGGTACTTCAAAAAAACAATTTCCTTTGCCTATGCAAATTATGAGAAATAATAAATTCACCATGAAAGCCAGTATTTAGCATATGAATTCCAAAGCAAATTAATTGTTTACTATCGTTTATGGGTCATTTTAGTTTTTTCCATACCATCAAACAAAAGACAGGTTTTGGGAAGAGTCAAAATCTCATCCTCTGACCTCCCTCGTTGTCTGATAGCAGCAGTCATACCATAAAGCAGTCATAATTGTCTAGGGACAATTATAATATTATTATTATATTATACTACATTATGTTACAGAAACAACATCAATTTTAATGAGGTTTACGTTCTGGATAATGACAGGGAACAGTATAGGGGAAGAGAGTTATTGATGTTCTGCCTGTTTTTTTTCTAAATCCTTTGATTAATCGTCTGCTATTATTGGTCTTGTAATGTCAATATTGTATCTAAACCTCACACAATTACTGTTGTGTGCACCTGTGTGTCCATTGCACATGTCATATGAATATTTAACTTTGGATGGTTGGTTCAAAATAAGGTTCTGCACAATTACAGGTTAGCAGAATAATTCCTTCTTTTTATGAGTGACTAATAATATAATTTCTAATCACACATAAATATAGAATTTCTGGACAGTTGTAATAATACAATTTAAGACGTACAGTAAATGGCGAGAAAGAAGAATAGACCTGCAAATGAAGACAGCTTATGGGCTCGTGTGTAAGAAATGTCTATCTGTGGGAGTAGCTTCAAATGCATATTAAAACGCTGCAGTGCGTTAGTGGTAATGACTATTTAATTTTCAGCTGATAATATGATATTGCTGAATAGCATGGTTTGAGTGTCATCTGTAAGAGCCGCATGACGGGCAACAAAGGAAATCTCATACCAAACTAGATGATATGCGTTTGCTTTTCAGCAAGGCATCACAAGCTACAGCTAAGAGGAGAGCAGAAGGTCGACCCTGACCCTGAAGCCCATGGTCTGCTCTCGATGAGGTTCCAAACGGTACTGCACTTGTTGTAGCAATAAAGCATCTGTGGCGAGTTTAACATCCCGCAGAGCTGCAGCCTCACTGTCAGTAAATTTGATCATAGCAATGTCCCTGTTCCTGTGTAGTCCAACAGAGTGAGTCAGAGTTTGAACACACAAGGACTGGTGTGCTGCAAGCTGACCTCTGCAGCTATTCTAGAGCACTGCCCGCTTGTCTGATTTTCAGCCTCTCTAGACTCAGCTATGTCACTCTCTAGTTTCAGCCATGTCACTCTCTAGAATCAGCCATGTCACTCTCTGGACTCATCCATGTCACTCTCTAGACTCATCCATGTCACTCTCTAGTTTCAGCCATTTCACTCTCTAGTTTCAGCCATGTCACTCTCTAGAATCAGCCATGTCACTCTCTAGAATCAGCCATGTCACTCTCTAGAATCAGCCATGTCACTCTAGATTCAGCCATGTCACTCTAGATTCAGCCATGTCACTCTCTAGAATCAGCCATGTCACTCTCTAGAATCAGCCATGTCACTCTAGAATCAGCCGCGTCATGCTCTAGACTCATCCATGTCACTCCCTAGATTCAGCCATGTCACTCTCTGGACTCATCTATGTCACTCTCTAGAATCAGCTATGTCACTCTCTAGATTCAGCCATGTCACACTCTACTTTTCACATCAAATTCAAAACATTGGTGCTAGCCCATAAGGCAGCTAAAGGAAAAATCTGCACATCCTACTGCAGGGAGAAATTGTCTAAATACTGATGTTTGTAGGCTTTATAAATCCTACAAAGTATAAGTATGTATAAACTGTGTTTTAACACATTACGAGAGTGTGCTGAAACATTCAGACTACAGCTTGTGCCAAGTTGATAAGGGGAGGCTGGGTTTTGGGCTTCAAAATACATTGAGAAAAAGGTAATGTTGACTGAGGAAGCGAGATATTCAAGTGGGGGAATAACATATTTACGAGAAAAGATACATCTTACAAAGCAGAAAAGATAAGGTATGACATCAAGGCCTGGCTTCTGTTTATTTAATGTGTCCACACCAACCCAGCCCCCTGATGAGCAATCAATATGACACAAATACCCTTTGGTAGTAAACCTCTTTAGAAATCCTAACATTGTTGTGTTCGGCGAAGCAACAGGTATAAAAAGGGACTGCCCCTCTTGCATTTTGGGGAAAGTGTCGGTAAGCACATAGCTTGCAAGTACGAATAAAGCCTTAAGATACACTTGTTGTGTAGTACCGAGTTCTTCACCCTCTGCTGAAATCGGAATAAGAGGATATTTCCACGACACTACACACCTGCCAGATCCCCTGCTCTGCTGGCTACTCCCCTGCGTACCTGCACGTCTACGTCACGGCCCCTGCCTGGTGGTGGTATGAGGCTTCTCACTGCAGTCAGAAGAGCAGTGTACCTGCCCAAATTTTGATGCTGACTGAATACTCACCTCTTCAGATGGCTCCCCGGACCCCCTCTAGATAAGCTTTCTTTCTTTTGAATAGTGTTGTAGTTCTAACAATATGTAAAGAGAGTTTATCTGAATAGCGGTGCTTTCTTTAGTTTCAATACAAATTGTTGTTTGTTAGGTGAACATTACACTTATTGATTATTAAGGGCCTCTGTGCCTACTTGGTGGTATTGTATTTGTGTATTCCTGAGACTTACACTGGTGTTCTCCACTTCTATACGTCGCTCTGGATAAGAGCGTCTGCCAAGTGACTGTAATGTAATGAGAGGATCAGAGAGAAGGGGGAAGCGGAGGAGTTTGAGGGTCAGAGGAGAGCAGGAAGAGGCAGTTACCGCAGTTGGGGAGAGAGAGTTTGGAAAGGGGCCACGTCCTGCCATCAGCCTCCTGACAATACAGGTCCTGCCGTTCAGACTCCTCCCCCAGCCACTGTCTGAGCCACACATTCTCACAGCCACAGCGTAGCGGATTACCCGACAGCAGCCTGCAGCACAACCCAAACCGTAAGAGGAGTTACACACTCTCACACACACTAACACACATACACACAGCCTGCAGCACAACCCAAACCAAGAGAAGAGTTACACACTCTCACACACACTAACACACATACACACAGCCTGCAGCACAACCCAAACCAAGAGAAGAGTTACACACTCACACACACTAACACACATACACACAGCCTGCAGCACAACCCAAACCAAGAGAGGAGTTACACACTCTCACACACACTAACACACATACACACAGCCTGCAGCACAACCCAAACCGAAAGAGGAGTTACACACTCTCACACACAATAACACATGCACACACACAGCCTGCAGCACAACCCAAACCAAGAGAGGAGTTACACACTCTCACACACACTAACACACATACACACACAGCCTGCAGCACAACCCAAACCGAAAGAGGAGTTACACACTCTCACACACAATAACACACGCACACACACAGCCTGCAGCACAACCCAAACCGAGAGAGGAGTTACACACTCTCACACATACTAACACACATACACACACAGCCTGCAGCACAACCCAAACCGAAAGAGGAGTTACACACTCTCACACACAATAACACATGCACACACACAGCCTGCAGCACAACCCAAACCAAGAGAGGAGTTACACACTCTCACACACACTAACACACATACACACAGCCTGCAGCACAACCCAAACCGAAAGAGGAGTTACACACTCTCACACACAATAACACATGCACACACACAGCCTGCAGCACAACCCAAACCAAGAGAGGAGTTACACACTCTCACACACAATAACACACGCACACACACAGCCTGCAGCACAACCCAAACCGAAAGAGGAGTTACACACTCTCACACACAATAACACATGCACACACAGCCTGCAGCACAACCCAAACCGAGAGAGGAGTTACACACTCTCACACATACTAACACACATACACACACAGCCTGCAGCACAACCCAAACCAAGAGAGGAGTTACACACTCTCACACACACTAACACACGTACACACACAGCCTGCAGCACAACCCAAACCAAGAGAGGAGTTACACACTCTCACACACACTAACACACGTACACACACAGCCTGCAGCACAACCCGAACCAAGAGAGGAGTTACACACTCTCACACACACTAACACACGTACACACACAGCCTGCAGCACAACCCTAACCAAGAGAGGAGTTACACACTCTCACACACACTAACACACACACACAGCCTGCAGCACAACCCAAACCAAGAGAGGGGTTACACACTATCACACACACTAACACACACACACACAGCCTGCAGCACAACCCAAACCAAGAGAGGAGTTACACACTCTCACACACACTAACACACACACAGCCTGCAGCTCAAAAACAGGGTTTACAAACTCTCACACACACTAACACACTTACACACACAGCCTGCAACACAAACACATGGGTTACACACACTCACACACTAATGCAATAAGACTCACACACACCAACACACAATGCACAAACACTAACACACTAACATTCACAAAGCTAACACACATAAATACTCACATAGTAATGCACACTAATGCTAACATAGTCACTAAAACACACTAATGCACCAACACTAAGACACTCACACACACTAATGCACTAATGCTAACACACTCACAAATACTAACCCACCCAAACTAACACACTCATTGACACACTAACACATTCACACTAGCACACACAAACAATTGAAGAGTTTAACTGCAAAATGCTATATACTTTTTGTGTTTTGAAAAAATAGTTCAAATAAAATCTATTGGTGTGTATTTCCTTTTAGATTTTATTGGTAAAATTCTAAAACTGACTTTCTTTTCAAACACCTTTATTCTTCAGGCTCCTATTAACCTCCTGAGACCCTGCGTCCTCAAACGAGGACATTCAATTCTGGCTCCCCTGAGCTCTATAGCGTATCTCTCGTAACGTAAGGGACAATTCAATTAAAATGAAATCAAATTAAATCAAATATATTTTAAAATTAAATTAAATGTATACTGCAACACGTTTTAGTCATCCAAGACACTTGTATTATGTCAATAAATATTTTTTAATACTTAACTTCTTCAGGGTCTCGGGCAGTTAAAGGGGAAATGAAATAGGGCGTTTTCAGCAAGAGATGTGTATATATATATTTTAATCTCTGGATAAAAAAATCTATTTTACCAAGAACCTTGAGAAAGGTTTCTTTGTATTTCTCACCTTCCTGGGGTGATTTTCTATCAAGAGTGAATACACATGGAATCTTCTGTACGTCCTCGCTGCTTCACCTTTGACGGGAATTCAACTTTGGCCGAACAACCTTATTGGGGTTTCCATAAAACTTGCTATGACTAATAGCCAAATCAGTGTCAGTCAGTGGGTCAGCGTGACATGACCGGCCATAGTCCCTCACAGTGTGTACACTGTATAGCTAATCGCTGGCATCTTGCCTTCCCCCTGAATACGACAATTGCTTCAGTTTTTCTAGTTGGTGGTACTCTGACCTTCCTTGCTTTCTTGGGAGTGGCAACAGCACCGCCCTACAGTATCCTCCAAGCGGTCAAAATTGTTCATTATTCACTAGCTCGCTGTTTGGCTGCGTATAACACAATATGCAATAAAACTCTTAAATTCCTCTCTCTCTCTCTCTCTCTCTCTCTCACACACACATATACACCAACTCTAACACACACCAACACACACATGTAACACTGATCACTTGCTTCATAGTTCATGGGTATTTGGCATGTCAGCCCTCTACTGTATGACTCAGGCTTCATTTCTCATGCAAGCAGTGCATTCTAATACAGAAAAGAGGAGACAGACTTACGGAAAGGAAATGTTTAAATTCCGTAAACTCTTCCAGGACAAAGAAAACAAGTTGTTGTCCCTCAAATTCCTGCGGTATAAAAACACTTGTATCAGACGCAAATCAGAATTATACCCATAATTAATGTCATACTGTGGGGTGCAGAAGGTCATCTCTGAACACACGACATGACAAAACTGGACTGGGATGGGTGACAGAGGCAGAGGACCATGCAGGTCCCACTCCTGGCAGAAAGAAGAGATTACAGTGGGCATGTGACGACTTGACAACAGAAGATTGGGAAAATGTTACCTGGTCTGATGACTCTCGATTGCTAGTTCAACATGCAGATGTAGGGCCAAAATTTTATGTAAATGGAAGAAATTCTCCCTGCCTTGCCTCAGTGGTGCAGGCTGGTGGTGGTGGTGTAATGTGGGTAATGTATTCTTTGCACACATTAGGCCGAATGCCTACATCTGAATGCCACAGAATACCACATGGCATACCACAGCGTTGCTCCTGACCATGGGCATCCCGCTATGACCACAGCCTGCCCGTCTTGTGATACTTGGTAATAGATAGGTGTACCTAATAAAGTGGTCCTGAAGGTATATACGATATTATGCCCATGTTAGCATAAATCTAATAATATATCTCTGCAAATGGAAATCTGTAAAATAAAATGTTACCGATTGGTTGATTGAGCTGCTTCATGTATTCAGTGCTTGTTGTCTGCCAAACTAATTTAAACATTTTCCTCCTTTCATATTTTTGTTCAGTACAAAAACTTTTGGATAAACCTTTAGTTTCGTACATTTAAAATGATAGTTAAAACGTTTTTGGATTCAATCAAGGATTATAAGTGCCCGGGTCTTCTCGAACGATTAAGCATTAACATTAAATAAACACAAATAGGTACATTTTTATCTTGATAAAGTGCTGCACTTTGGCTCAGATTGTGATCCGACCCTTCTGGCCTACCGTCTTTCTCAGACCAATGAAATAAACACGTTCTGTGGTAGAAACAGCACTTACAGGTACTGTAGCTTTCCATTGTTCAGGAATGCCTGCTGGGATATGTTGGTCAGTCCAGTATTGGTCACAGTTCTGTGAATGAGGGCAAAACCATAACATTTCATTTTTTTAAATGTGTTCTTGCCATCTACCACCGATATTCAAAACTATTCTGGAAGAAATGTAAGGATACTTACAAATTTCTGAGGTTCCTATAGAATTTCAGGTCCTCATCGTTGATGGAAAATAATCTATCCTGATTTTCAATGTATCTGTCAAAAAATACATAACCTAATTATCATTGCCATCATTATAGTATTATTATACATTAATTGTCATATATGTAATTATTTTCACAGCTGAAGACTTAAATTGTTCATTTATACGTTTCTATTAGGTTGTATTTTTTAAAATTCCCATACACAAGTGATTGTGTCATTAAAATGCAATGCCAATGCAATGCGTTTTATTCGGTCAAATGCATTTTAGTTCATAGTGCATGCATGCATATTTTAGTTCACAGAGGACCAAGATAATATATAATATGTATATTACACAAATGAATCCTGCGCGATTACAATCAATTTGATTGAACCCCTATCCTCACCTCACACTGGGTGTCCGGTAAGGAGCAGTTGGAATTTTAATCCAAGCCGTTTGGAATGAAAATCACTCGCGCTGTACCGAGACAGGTGCGCGCGCAGTGTGTGTTCTCACCATCCGAGCGCCTGACCTGTCCCCACAGTAACGCTTCTCATGGGCAGGAACGATTGCGTTTTACCTCGTCATTAATTTAAAATATTTCCGATAAAACACAAAATCCATTTTTGTTTCCCGTTTTTGGTGCACCCACATTATGAAGAGTGTACGAGATGACGTGGGTCTACATCAGTGGCATCGCTGCATGGTCTGCTTGTACATGTTCAAACGTCAACATTTTGGTAAAATATCAAACCGATTATTAAAACTCGCGATTACCATGAACCACAATACTTAATATAAATGGATGCTAACATGTTTACGTGTAGATAATGGACTATAGAGTTTAGAAATATAAACGATTCCTAAAATGGAGAGGTCACATTTTTCACATTAATGTAACTACATCAGACAGACTAATCCTGTGTTATGGCGTACCTAAGTTTAACGATGTGTGTACGCGCGTGTGTGTTGTGTGTTGGGGAGGTCAATAACCAAAACAACCCGAATTCTAATTTTGTTGCCGAGCAGACGGCAGCACCCCCCACACACACTCGGGGTCTGCGGTGTAAAAAATATTTCATCGTGTCTCACCCTCCCCTCGTGAGAAACATTCCATCTTACTGCGTCTATTTTAGAACACAAACGGGCAATCCATACAGGGCTCCGAAAGCGGTCAAACGCAGGGACGTGATGAGCGGCACTGGTGCGTTATTTAACCGGTGGTTGTTGCGTACAATCGTAATTCTCCGACAGCATCCATGCCATGTCATTATATGTACTCCCTCCTGCCGCGCGGTAAGGTGCCCGTATGCACCTACACAACCCGTTTTAAAAAACACAACGTCGTTGCACAACGTGTTTAAATATATTACATTAGCATAAATATAAATTCAGTTATTCTGTACAGAATATACAGCATTAACCAATGCGTTTATGGGATTAGCCTATGTTATCTTCAGAAATTATCATTAATTTATACCACTACCTCTCGCCATTGGTATTGATAACACTACTTAATGTTACTTAATGATCGCGTTACAGGGCTGTTGATAATCCTATTGAACAATTATTGGCAATCATAATGAACGATTACTCGTTTTATTCGATTGTTAGTCTATTTATACGTAGCTATGCTGAATGATTATTGAGAACACTGTTGAATGATGTCCAAGATGATTGATTATTATCGATAATGGCGAGTACTGCTAATGTAAATACATTATTTTGGATAACCCCGCTGAATAATTATTGATAAGCAAACTGAACGACCGAGAGCGATGCCTTGATTTGGGTCTGTGTGAACACAGCATATGATTTAGACAGGTCCTTAAACGCTGATGCCACATCGGGAATAGACGCATAAATTATACTTCTTCATTACACTGAGCAATTTATTATGAGTCTTGTATCATATCAATTTTCTTGTATCACAATACTTACATTTCAGCAATATCTTCCATCTTATATTCGGACGGTAGAAGTGGGAAAGACACAATTCCTCGGTCTTCATCGATGCACGAGATCCTTGAGTTGGTGCAAGTGCAAGACTCAGGACACGCGGCGGTAAACCGCCAAAGCGTGAGCAGAAGCCAACATAATGCCCACCGCGCCATTCCTTGCCCCCTCCACAAGGAGATCATCGCGGCTCCCTCGATGCCCAATCCAGGACTGCTTAAACCCTTTCCCTTCGGAAATACCGGCGGTATAGTTCTCTCAGAAATGCAGACGAACAGGCATGCGATAAGCCCTTGTGTAGGAGGTGAGACTGTAATGGAATTGTCTTCTCCACCGTCTCCGCACAAAGCCAAGCATACAATATTACATTTGGAGACTGTAAAGTGTGTGCCAAGGGTTCCTTCCTTCCCCCTCTTTCTCTCGCTCGCCCCTGTTTCTCTCTCTTTCTGTCGGTGTCTTCTCTCCCCGAGGAGCTCGAGCTGGCTGCAAACGGAGAAAAACACCGTTGTGGCTCGTGCTCTGCTGCAAGCTGGAGTACAAGAAGAAAAAAAAAAAAAAAAAAAACAGGCAGAGACGGCGCGCGCGTTATCAGCAATAGCCCAACGCTAGTCACAATCTACTACAACATGTCCAACCACAACCGTTTTAATTGAAATTAGGCAACGGTTACTTGGGGTATTCACAAGTAGACCTGCAATTATTTATTTAACGGTATTATCATAGCCTATACTCCATCTTCCGTCCAAGGTGCGCGCTTGTCACACACAAAATCTAAAAGGCTTAGACCAGAAAATGGTGATCATACCACTTTTGATTTTGCTAAAAGGAAAACTGACTGACACGTTGTTAATTGATATCAATTAAAATGTTTTGATTCTGTGCGAAAACCTTATCATTTATTATTTTAAGATGGGTTTGATCATCGTCACTGAGAGTCTCTTAAGCTGTCAGTTACATGCTTCAATTATTAAACTATATGTCTTATTCATGTAGTCATTCAGCAGTTGCATGTGGAATTACTGTTATGGATTTCACTATATTCCAATGAAGGACTTGGGTCATTGAAACGATGCTGGGAATTAGCTCAGTAATACCTGCTGCTGAAGCGCCTGTCACTCAGTCATTTCTCATCATGTTTAGGAACCCGGAGCGCGAGGGTATTCGCGGGCTCTCTACTACACCCCACTCTCTGCGCGTGACGTGCGTCTTGACGCACAAGATGAAGGGCTGAATCGAAGTAAAAACATATTTATGAGCATATACATATGTTAAACAACATTTGTGTTGAGCATAGTTGTTACTTCGGCATCAATTTGTAATCTAAGGGGACCTCCATCAAGTAGTGACATCAGGAGAACATTAATATGGGCTAAGATTCAGAATAAAATAATTAACTACTACAACAACATCAACAACAGGGCTACTACTAATGTTACTACCAAGAATAGAGTAATACTACTACTAATAATTGTTATTATTATAAGTAGTAGTAGTGAGTAGTAGTAGGATAAATAATAATAATACAAATAATAATAATCATAATAATAATAACAACGTAAAGATATGTGAAGGTGCGGCTTGTTGTCCACGTGGCTTCTTGTCCTCGTGATGATGATGTCAGTGGAATAAACTACTTGCAGTTCAGCCGAGAAAGAGGCGCATGTATTTTCACACCAAATTAAGAGAAGAAAACATTTCCTAATACCTGCTAGCTATTATTAAGAAAATAGGTAATCTATACTATGTTCTGGACTACAGGGTTGCCCGTGAGCTCGCTCTGAGAATAGCGGAGGATTATGCGCCCTGTGGGGAAAATAAAGCGCACTTCTAGGTTATAGCGGTGGCGGTTGCCAGCGAGTGAGGGAAATGTATTTTCTGGGAATTGGTCGTTTCATTAGTGGCCCAGACGATGAACCGCAACGGTTTAACACACAGGGTTTGCCAGTGGACAGCATTAAGCGTTTATTCTGACACCTGGTGGCAACTGTATAAACGTGCATTTGCGCTCCCGCTCCCATTCTGATGACGTAGCTCCCTTTCTCCTGACTCTGTCAGTCTAAGTTAAACCATCACACCGACGCAAAGAATACTAAGCACAAATCGGCTGTGCCTTCGTACTTGTTGATACGTAGTTTATATAGCGATAAATAGCCCACAAAATTGCGAGGAATCGAGCTATATTGTCAATAAATGATGCTATGTTTAAAAGCGAAATACAAAACAATGTTTTGAAAGGATTGGTTTCACACGGGTATAGTAACAACGGGTATAGTAACAAAGTTTTTAGGGCTTACATATAGCCGAATGCTATTTAGCTTTTCTACGGTAAATGACCACCAATCTTATTTGCATTGGGTCGCACTCTGTTGAAACACTCGCCTCTAGCCGGGGGTATGTTGTGCAGAGCACGTTGGGAGAAGCTGATTGGCTGAATGTTTTTATGTTGTAGTCCAGTGTTTCAGCTTCTGTGGGAAACTCTCACTGGTAAAGGAGAGGAACCCGGGGTGCGTTCGAACATACAAAGCCACAAAAGACGGGGTTTTCTCTCTTTTCTGGAGAGCCTGAGAAGGATCCGCCTGTGTGAATAAGTGGTATTACGTCTTACTTGAGGGGGGTGCACTGCATTCCCATTTTGCCCTCCGGGGGTGTTTTGTGTTTCGTTTCAGGACATCTACTTTGTTTGCTTTGGTGCGTTTTATATTTGTATTTCTCAATTTATTTCCTTTTTTGTTTTTATATAGTTTTTCAACAAACTGAAACGTTCATGGGCTACCGTATGCAAGAACATGTTAAACCAGACTTTGAGCTGTTTATCTCTAAGGCCGCATAATCATTTAATCCTGTGTCGGTAACGTTGCCAAAATTACTGGAACAATCCTCAAGTTAATCACAGACAGGTCTGCCGGTAGCTCCGAGAGTCTTCCGGGTTTTGCCATAAGCTCCCTGATACCCGCGATAGGTTATAGCTTACATCTCCCACGGCTGGAAGTGAAATACTAAATTATAGTCTGCTCTTGATTGATCATTAAACTCACATGATGGGGGAAACTCACAGAGGGAAATCCCCTCTGTGCAGGCCCCCACCTCCACCGGAATATTCTTTATCCGAAAGAATATGTGGCGGCCTGTAGTGTAGTGGTTAAGGTAAATGACTGGCAAGGTCCGTGGTTCTAGTCCCGGTGTAGCCACAATAAGATCCGCACAGCCGTTGGGCCCTTGAGCAAGGCCCTTAACCCTGCATTGCTCCAGGGGAGGATTGTCTCCTGCTCAGTCTACTCAACTGTACGTCGCTCTGGATAAGAGCGTCTGCCAAATGGCAATAATGTAATGTAATATACATGTTAAGGCTATGTTCCACCGAAAACGCATATTTGGTCTTCCAGATCATTTCAGAGGTACATGTATTGTACATTTATACAATTATCAAGAAGTATGGACTTGAAAAGATAAGTTCCGACGAAAAACATATAAATTAGCTCATTTGCATAGGCCTACTACTTTATTCAAGATGGTGGAAACGACAAATTCGAACATTTTGTAGCAGTCTATAATCTAAACCAAATAAGACATCTTTTATCATCAGGACCAAATAGTAATTTTACAAAAAATTATTCTTAGAAAATTCAGGATCTAATAATGAGATTCCTGATGCTGTACCCGCCCTAATGCTTATAACAAGAAAAATCAAAGTTTAATGATGATAGGATGACTATGCACTGAGGAAAATGGTATGGAGTCCTGTAATAACGTCCAAAATCAGGTTTTGTGAAAATCGACCCCAAAGAATTATACTAATTTCACCATACACATGGCGTAATCATTCAAAATGTGGTATTCTCCGGAAAGTTGAATAGTTGAGGATAAATGTAGATTTTTTCAGTGGAACAGAACCTTAGTTTGTAAGTAGCTACCTGTCTTCTGAGAATAAATAAACTATTCCATCCTCCGTGATGATATGTTAACATCACGTGGTCATTACTGTAAAGTGCACAGTCAGAACGCCACCAGTATTGATTGGCCAAGACAACCACGCGCACTCTCACGCCGTTAATACTTATGAGGCTTAATATCACAGTATCTGCAAGATCAGCAGAGAAAACTCAGTTTAAGCGCTTAGAAAAGAGTCCCATTATGCGCCGCGCTCAATAATGCAGTTAAATAAATGACATTAGCAGAATGAACATTGCATTAACGTTCCAATCAGAAAAGCACTTCCTGACAGGCAGCGCGGTGGCACAATGCAGATTCACCGGAAAAGACTACGCAGATTCTAACGCAGTTTCTCCCCCTTATTTTTCACTCGTAAGAGTAATTATTACTAAAATAATTAACTGACGGGATATCTCAATTTGCTCCAAATATTATATTGTGGTTATCCCAGAGTAAGCTGGTATACTAGTATAAGTAAACAAGGGTCATTCTGGATTCGCTATAGATGCAGGGTATTCGATTTTGTGTAATAATAAAATGTAACACGTTTGGAAAGTAACACCAACACCAAACACTGTGAAGGTAGGTATCTCTGATTTACTGGATGTGTTTTTGATGTTTGAGGTTTGTGTGGTTTACTCGGCAGTTTTTTATAGTTTCCTCAGCAGGTATACATGGTTTACTCAGTGGATATGTGCAGGTTTGCACAGTAGGTCTGTATGGTTAGACGGCAGATTCCATTAGAGGCCTGCACTACAGCCAGTAAGGAGGAGCTCTAAAAGTAAACTTATTAATAATTTATTAATCAGTTATTAATCATTTATCCCAAAGAAAACTGCCTCTGCAATCCTGCGTGTGTGAATGCATTCAATCTTCCTGCAGGAGGAGGGGGCTACATCTTTCACTTCCCAGGGGACATGCGAAACAGCGAGGCCCAAGAGGAGGAGCTGTGGGGTGGGGCAGGATCAAATGGTTTAGGGGCGGGGCCAGTGGGACTGGATGGTTTAGGGGCACAGGGCCAGTGGGGCTGGATGGTTTAGGGGCGGGGCCAGTGGGGCTGGATGGTTTAGGGGCAGGGCCAGTGGGACTGGATGGTTTAGGGGCGGGGCCAGTGGGGCTTGATGGGTTAGGGGCGGGGCCAGTGGGACTGGATGGTTTAGGGGTGGGGCCAGTGTTGGGGCTGGATGGTTTAGGGGCGGGGCCAGTGGGGCTGGATGGTTTAGGGGCGGGGCCAGTGGGACTGGATGGTTTAGGGGCAGGGCCAGTGGGACTGGATGGGTTAGGGGCGGGGCCAGTGGGACTGGATGGTTTAGGGGTGGGGCCAGAGTTGGGGCTGGATGGTTTAGGGGCGGGGCCAGTGGGACTGGATGGTTTAGGGGCGGGGCCAGTGGGACTGGATGGTTTAGGGGCGGGGCCAGTGGGACTGGATGGTTTAGGGGCGGGGCCAGTGGGGCTGGATGGTTGGGGATAGGGTTATATGGTTAAGGGGCAGGGCCAGTGGGGTTGGGGATAGGGTCATATGGTTAAGGGGCAGGGCCAGTGGGGTTGGGGATAGGGTCATATGGTTAAGGGGCAGGGCCAGTGGGGTTGGGGATAGGGTCATATGGTTAAGGGGCAGGGCCAGTGGGGTTGGGGATAGGGTCATATGGTTAAGGGGCAGGGCCAGTGGGGTTGAGCCAGTGGCTGCACTGGATTGTGAGGGGATATAGTGGAGGGCACAGTGGTGGGATGGTCTTCTCAAGGTAAGGCAGGGGAATGCTGCTTCAGACATTAGTCTCTTGAACAAAGTACAAGACCTTGAGTTCAACTATGAAGCAAAGCAATTTATTATTTTAATTCAGCAGAGGATTGATTAACTGCATTATTGTATGCAGATAAGGAGAACTGTGCATGGATATCATATAATAATTATCATTATTATCATTATTATCGTTACATGAAACAAACCTCTAATTATGACTGTAAAATGGTGCGTATGACAGCGTTCATGCTGAAGGACACAACGACCTTTGAGAGGCTGGGTGTTTTGATTCTCCTCCGGAGAGAGATCAGCCAGTCTGGCGGTTAGAGCAACAACAGTCCAGCCAACCCCAAACATTCAGCTGGTTCACATTCATGAAGAGAAGCAGCTTTAGGACAACCGGGGCTCTGACCCACAGAACACACAGACCTTCAGCGTATTCTACCAGTGCCAAGCACACTCTCTCTCTTAGATACACATACTGACACGTACACACATACATACACACAGAACCAAGCACAAGGTCTCAGATCCAAACACACTGTACTGTCTTTCAGATGCAAACATGTACTCAGAACCACACACACACTATCTCTCTGAGCTTAACACACTCTGAAAATAATTCTATAGTGCTTCATTCTGATTGGTTGTGTGGATTAGTGTTGGTGATGCGTTTATAGACCCTCTGTATGTCAGGCCAGACACTGACCTGTTAAATGAGGACAACTGCTGCTTTTAAATGTGTGTCCCACCAGATGGCGCTGTTTCCCACATGCTTCTGAGTGAACACATAATCAGAGCACATTAACCTCTCAGTCCACACAAATAAACACACTCATGCACACACACGTACGCATACACACGCGCACACACACACACACACACACACACATATGCAAACTCAACATGGTAGCCGTCTCTTTATTCAAACACCAGTCTACTCACAAACCCATCTATTCACAAACCCATCTACTCACAAACCCATCTATTCACAAACCCATCACACCACACACACTCGCACACCTGTCGGCTCACACACTACGCATGCCGTTTTGTGTACATACCCGATCAAACGTACACTGCTGAAATAAATATTGCCCCAACCCCATGTGCAGGTGTATGTATGAGTGTGCGTGTGTACACTATGAATGTGTGTGTGACTGTGACTGTGTATGTGAATGTGTGTGTGTCTGTGTGTGTGTGTGTATGTGAGTGTGTGTGTGTGTGTGTGTGTCTGTGTATGTGAGTGTGCGTCTGTGTGAGTGTGTGAGTGTATGTGTGTATATGTGTGTGTGTGACTGTGTTTGTGTGTATGTGAGTGTGTGTCTGTGAGAGTGTGAGTGTATGTGTGTATGCGTGTGTGTGTGTGTTTGTGTGTGACTGTCTGTGTGTCTGTGTGTCTGTGTATGTGAGTGTGCATCTGTGTGAGTGTATGTGTGTATATGTGTGTGTGTGACTGTGTTTGTGTGTATGTGAGTGTGTGTCTGTGAGAGTGTGAGTGTATGTGTGTATGCGTGTGTGAGTATGTGTGTGTGTGTGACTGTGTGTGTATGTGTGTGACTGTGTGTGTGTGTGTGTTTGTGTGTGTGTGTGCGAGTGTGTGTGTGTATGTGAGTGTGTGGGAGTGTGTGTGTGTGTGTATGTGAGTGTGTGGGAGTGTGTGTGTGTATGTGAGTGTGTGACTGTGTGTGTGTGCGTGTATGTGTGTGTGTGTGTGCGTGTATGTGTGTGTGTATATGTGTGTTTGTATGTGAGTGTGTGTGTATGTGTGACTGTGTGTGTGTGACTGTGTGCGTGTATGTGTGTGTGCGTGTGTGTGATTGGGACATCCCCCTCTGTGAGCTGATATTTCGTTGGAAGATTGTGGACGTGAGTCAGACAGCAATGCAGCACTCATGCACACGCACGTACACATACACACACACACGCACACACACACACACATATGCTAACTCAACACGGTAGCCATCTCTTTATTCAAACACCAGTCTACTCACAAACCCATCTATTCACAAACCCATCACACCACACACACTCGCACACCTGTCGGCTCACACACTACGCATGCCGTTTTGTGTACATACCCGATCAAATGTACACTGCTGAAATAAATATTACCCCAACCCCATGTGCAGGTGTATGTATGAGTGTGCGTGTGTACACTATGAATGTGTGTGTGACTGTGACTGTGTGTATGTGAATGTGTGTGTGTCTGTGTGTGTGTGTGTGTGTGTGTATGTGTGTCTGTGTATGTGAGTGTGCGTCTGTGTGAGTGTGAGTGTGTGAGTATGTGTGTATATGTGTGTGTGTGACTGTTTGTGTGTATGTGAGTGTGTGTCTGTGAGTGTGTGAGTGTATGTGTGTGTGTGTGAGTATGTGTGTGTGTGTGACTGTGTGTCTGTGTGTTTGTGTGTGACTGTGTGTGTGTGTGCGTGTGTGTATGTGTGAGTGTGTATGTGAGTGTGTGTATGAGTGACTGTGTGTGTGTGTATGTGAGTGTGTGTATGTGTGACTGTGTGTGTGTATGTGAGTGTGTGTGTGTGTGTGTGTGTGTGTGACTGTGTGTGTGTATGTGTGACTGTGTGTGTGTGCGTGTGTGTATGTGTGACTGTGTGTGTGTGAGTGTGTGCGTGTGTGTGTATGTGAGTGTGTGTGTGTGAATGTGAGTGTATGTGTGACTGTGTATGTGAGTGTGTGTGTGTGTGAGTGTGTGTGTGTGTGTGTGTGTGTGTGTGAGTGTGTGCGTGTATATGTGTGTGCGTGTGTGTGACTGGGACCTCCCCCTGTGTAAGCTCATATTTCCTTGTGATTGTGGATGTGAGTCAGACAGCAATGCAGCAGACAGGAGCCACGTCTGGGCCACAGGGCAGGTCACAGGAGATGAAGGGGGACAAACAGGAGACGCACAGGATGCAGGACAAGAACGGGGCTAACGGGACTAACGGGACACAGGGGACGAACGGGACACATGGCATGAATGGGACACAGGGAGCAGGTGTGGAGAATCTAGCCTTTCAGACTCAGGTGAGGAATGTAGCCTGAGCAACAGGTGTGCTCATTAGAAGCATTCAGCGAAGTCTGAGGAAAGAGAGGGACATTGTCTGTCTTTGTGTAAGTGTGTGTGTGTGTGTGTGTGTGTGTGTGTGTGTGTGTGTGTGTGTGTGTGTGTGTGTGTTTTATTGGTGACCCCACAGCACTGTGTTTGCAAAGCTTAGCAAATAGACATCAATTACAAAGACAACAAAGCTACAGGCTGCTTGATTTGCTTTTCCAGAACAGTATTCCGGTTTGGAACAAAGAGCTGTTTTGCGATTGAGTTTCAGTCAGGTGAGCCAGTGACCAGAGAGAGTTTCTGAGGATTAATTTACACTGATTTATTTCTGAAACAAAAAGACTTGCACACTCGGTGTAATGCTCAAAAATCTAAATTTGAATCTAACAGTAGTGTTGATGTTTCGGCCATATCAAGGCTTCAGCAGAACAAGGCATCAGAAGGCTTGATATGGATGAAAGGTCAATGCTACTGTTAGATTCATGTTTAGATTTTAGAGCATTAGAACAAGTGTCTTTTTGTTTCAGTCCTTTTGACTCTTTGATTTTTCTGGTGTGTGTGCGTCTGTTCGGACACTGAGTAACATGGTGGTTGAATATGACGCTTGCCAGTTGTGTTTTGGCAACAACAAAACAAATGTGCATAATCTTTTCATTATTTGGTCATTTACATGTATTTTAAAGCTTATTTTTTCTAAGCCTAAATTTCCCAAACTGTCTGGGCGTGGTCAATTAGCTATGATGAATCACTCCCACTTTCCACACTTTTTGTTACCATAGCTACCTCCATGATACATGCTCATCTTGGAAGACTGAATTTTCACAAGCTAGCTAACTTGGTATATAAACTATCGATAGCTAAGGTAAGGACGCTGACTTATCCAATTATAATTTTTGCTAGCTACCTAGCCATGTTAAGATAAAAGCTGCATGTTTGAACAGTAAGTTGTGTGTGTGTGGACAGTGCATAGTGTCCTTGGACAGTAAACTGAGAAATAAAGGCACAGTGGGGTACATTTTTTCAGGAGCAAATTTGCCAAATGTTCCCTGTACAAGGATATTCTATTTGGATACTAATAAGTACCTGTTCCAAGCAAAAAAAGGTAAAAAAAAAATTTAAAAAAAAGTATGTATTGCTGGCTAAGGTTACAATTTTATGTAACCACTTTTTCATATATTTTGTTCAAGTTGTGTGTTTGTTTATGGAGAGTGAGTTGTGTGTGGGGTCAGTGAGCATGTGTGTGAGAACAGTTAGTTGTGTGTGTGGTCAGTGAGGTGTGTGTCTGTGAACAGTGAGTTGTGTGTGTGGCTCATGTGTGCTGATGAGCAGATGTGTAAAGAATTGGCTCCAGTCATGCAGAATTAGAAAACTGCAGTCTAAGATTTGTGTTGTTTTTAAAGGAATTCATTTGTATTGATTTGGGAGATGACAGACCGACAGAGGAGGGCAAGGACGGAACAGAGCACATTCACAGAAAAAGGTTTAATGGAACCCCTGTCCAACAGAACAACCAATCAAATCACATAGCGCCCACATTGCCAACAGAACAACCAGTCAAATCACATAGCACTCACATCACCAACACTCAAATACCTCCACCAAAACAGCCAACTGCCACTCAAAATGTGAAGTGAAGCAGCCATGGGATTCACACAATTATAGAATTAAAAAATTACATTTATTTACAAAATTATGAAAGAATTAAAGTGTACTCTCTGTTTAACCCTCCTGTTATGTTAAGATTCTATGACCGCTTTTATGTTTGGGGCCAAATTGAGCCCAACAGTTTCAATAAACACACAATTATTGTAATAGAAATATTTGGACACTTCGGTTGTCGCCTTCTTATTGTTTCCAAAATGACTAGCCTTTTATCTGTGCGAAACATCTTATTTTAGAGCCTAAGGTACAGTAAGTGAAAGTTTGGCACCAGTAAGGGAAAGTGCCGCCGATATCATCCGCAAAAAAAGCTGAGATAAAAATTAAAATGGGCGTGTATTCTCTTACATTTTATATAGTTACAGAGCTTCAAAAGAACCCCACACAACACATTTGTATGCAAAGTTGGTACAGTTTATTGCAAACATAATGGGAGGGTTAAGTTAAAAGTGATATGTGATGCACAGTCAACACTCTGTCCTCTCTCTAGCCTTACTCCAACCATACAAGTCTCTCTGGATAAACGCGTCTTCCAGATATCCATTTTCCTTTGTAAATTTCCTTTGTATTTCCCTTAGATTCTTGGAGAAGAAACTTGAGGCTTTTCATCAACATCTGCAAAAGCATAGACAGAAACTCCGGCTTTTTTTTGGAGGGCTGTTCCTAGCAGGTAAACCACAGAATTGGGGCCAAAGTATTTTCACTGGAGACAGAGTTCAAACGACAGCAACTTCCTGGATTCCTGTGCTCTTATCAACGAGTTCCCAAATGTGTGTCAGTCTTGTCAGTGCTAGCCACAGGCTGATCCCAGGGAAGGAACCAACTACATGTCTCGAGAAACACAGACCCACCCTATGGCTAATCAGTTAATGAAGAGTTTAACCTTTGAAGACCTCCATTCCACTTCAAAGACCTAACACCCCAGTTAACAATCAACTGCAATTCAGTGCTGGAAGAGATGTGTTTACAGCACTGTTAAAATGAATATGGTTGTCATGCTTTTATAAGAGAGACATGTTTAGTGCTGTTTTGGGAGACATGTTTTAGCTGTGTTTTAAGAACAACCTTCTCTGGCTTCTCTTACAGAGAAGACTTTACTGATTTGGAATATATATGTTAGTTGAACAGACCTGGGTTAAATATTTCATTGTTTTGCATTCAATTACTCTTCTGTGCTTGATCAATCTTGCCTGGTGCAAGTCAGCCAACCAAGAGGACCGAAAGGTACGGTTTGCACATTTTGAGAGTATTTCACTGGTTCCAATATACCAGACAGTAAAGTGCTTTTGAATCCAAAACAATGATGTATTTGACCCAGGCCTGAAGTGTAATACAATTTCACAACAGAAAATCACATCTTGTAAAAACTGCCTTTATCTCATTGGCTGAGATTGACTTTGTACCGATAAAGTTGTGCAACATTTCTGTTTAACAGGCACGATTTAATCACACTGAACGTGATAATATTGCCCATATACTGCATCAGGAAGCACAGCAAAATATGTGTTCCATTGTTTTACAATCGATATATAATCATTCTGTTATTTCCCATATAGCCCTAGCCCTAACAGGTGCTGCCACAACATCTACACTCCCACAGTCCAAATATCTATTCTCCATAATAACACTCAATCTGCTTTTGTTTTGTGGCTCTTCATCTTTATTTATTTTTGACTGACATTACCGCCAAAACAAATCTTGCCCTTTCTTGTCCATTTTTTTAAATTACTGAGCCTACTTCATAAAACTCTATTGTGCATCTGTCTGTCTGCCTGCCAATCTCTCTGTCTATCTGTCTGTCTGTGTGCTGTCCCTAGGGTATATCTCCATGGTGATTGCGGCGTGTGTGCTGAACTTTGAGCGGAGCTTGGCGTTGCTGGTGCTCACCCTGGTGGCGGCGTTTTTCGTGGCATGGGACGCCCTGATGCGGCGGTATGAGCCCAGGCTGCAGAAGTTCTTGAAGCCTGTAGGGGGCGCCATCAGGAAGCAGCAGTCCTGGCTCAAATGGTACGTGACTGTGTGCGGATATGAGTTTATGTCCGGCGCTTCTCGCCAAAAAAATAAATAAAAGCGAAAACACAACAACCACTCCCCGGCATAGTCAAGATAATACATAACTTTGCTACTTTGATAGTAAGAGGATAATTCCGTGTAATATAACAGTAGGAGGATAATTCCGTGTAATATAACAATATAAAACCAAAAGAAAACAAGGAATGTCAGTGTGTGTAATTCCTAGTCGGAACACTTGTTTACTGACGAGCTGGTCGGCGCCTTGCATGGTAGCCAATCACTGTTGGTGTGTGAGTGTGTGTATGAATGGGTGAATGAGAAGCATCAATTGTACAGCGCTTTGGATAAAGGCGCTTTATAAATTCCAACCATTTACCATTTACCATTTAAAACATCCCTTCTTTCGTAACATGCAACACAAGGTCTCAAAACGTAAACGTCATAACGCGATGCCACGTGTCTTTGGTTTCGTCC